>NW_025766560.1:0-33852 GCF_003918875.1 Haliotis rubra | reverse complement strand
TGCCGTGATTCCATTAGCAGCGATTCCTTCAAAACAATGAGTTCAGAGTATGGGAATATCTATTGCGCAAACACATTCCTACCGTCAGCTTATGGTTCAGAAGTTTAACCGTCATTGCTAAAACGTCAGATGATGGCTCAGAAAGTATGACCTTCGAAAGCCTGGATTCATTAAGAAGTCATGACCGTTATACGTTATTCATTGTTAGTTGATGGTTCAGAGTATGACTCCAGATTCGGGATATTCAGCGCCGCCACCGTTGCGTCAGCGATACACCTGTTTCCGGACATTCCGTTGGTGCTCCCGTCGCTTCAGCGTCGGCGAGACCTTCAGTTTCGGATAGCGCCAGAATCTACCGTTTGAGCGTCTTCCGTCTTGTTATTCGCATACCAAGATCCTGTTCGTTGATGCGAATCAAGTCGACATTAAGACTACCTTTAGTTGATAGCGTTGTTCCCAACATTCGTACCATCTACCGTTTGATGTTCGAATATTCTCCGATGCCAATATCGATCCACCGCGCCCATTGAGGTTCGAGAGAATTCTTCCATTCGGTTATCTTCGCGCGATTTTGCCGAAGAATCTCGGTTCTATTATCGGCGCCGAAGATTCGTCAGTTGAAAACGATACGCCTTCAGTTTTGATATCTGCGATAACGTACCGAAGTCGGCGCCATATCCAGAGTTCACGTCGATTTAGCGTTGATCTCGTCGTCGCCGATGACCAGAGTTGTTCTTCACTTCCGGAAGAACGGCCAGATCCCAGCCCATTGATTTTGGATCACCTTTCCCGGAATACGTTACGATCTTCATTTGTCATTGAATGTCCTGTTTTGCGACTTTATGAAATGATGACTACCACATCTGTTCGTCGCTTTGATTCGCTCTGAGTGATACCTTCAGTTCTTTTTTCGGAACATTCGGCAAAGCGACGGTTACGGTTCAGAGAGCATCTTCCAGCTTCCTGACATCTATTATGTTATCTCCAAAATTCAATCGCAACATTCAAGCAACAGTTATTGTCGAGTTTTAATTCTTTTCCATTTCCCGGAGTGTTACATTCGGGTCGCAGTCAGATGATGGTCGAGTATGCCCAATTTCGGACACTATTAAACACATCAAAATCAAGCTGATGTTCTAGAGACGACTATTATTCCGGACATTGTTCGTTATTTCACCTTCACCGATGGCTCCAGAGTGTCTCCCCGACAGCCCAAAACATCCTACCGTCGCCGATGGCGTTCGTGCAGGCACCAGATTCGGATAGTTTCCATAAACTTCGATACCATGCGTCAAGATTCTTTACCGTCAGCCGATGGTTCAGAGTATGACTTTAGCAGATCTTGAATATTCGCTGGCAACAAAGATCACACCGTCAGTTTATTCGTCAGCCTGGACACTACCGCGTTGTTACTCTTCAGCCGATGGCACAGTATGATCACCAGTTCGACATAGTAAAACGCCATTCGCCGTCGTTGGTCTAGAAGCTAACTTCAGATCCTGACATCTAAGCGTTATACCGTACGATGGCCCGGTAGGTTCGATGTTCTCGGACATGTGGCGTTATCCCGTCGTCAGCCGATGGTGAAAGAACTCAGTATCTGGACATCTGCTGAATCGCAACGTTATGCCGTCGTCGCCGACGGATTACCGTTTCGACATTCCATGTTCGTTACACCACCGTCAGCCGACGGTCTGAAAGCCTGTTCCCGGACATTCCGCGCAGATTTATCCAGAGTATGACTTCAGCCCGACATTAAAGGATGCCCTACGACCCTCCATATCTGGAAATTGATCATTGCGATGATGCCTTGAAAGTGCGATCGTCCTTCCGGACATCTGTCGCAGCCGTTACCCGTCGTCGTTGACGACCGAGAATTCTCCATGAGTTCATTAAACATACGTCAGTCGATGCCCGAACATCTTGCCTCGACATTCATTAAAGTGCCGTTATTTTGTCGTCGCCGACGGTTCCGGCAGCAAATCCTCCAGAACTTCGGGATATCACAAGCAGCCGTCGTCAGACGATTTAAGTAATTATATCCTTCCAGCTCCGGTATCCAATTACGCGTTACCGATGTCGTCAGCGCCGATCGCCCGCCTCTTCCATTAAAGCAATATCTCGATCGTCGCCGACGGTCTATGGTTCCGCATCTGGATACAGCGCCATTTACCTTCGCCGATGTTCTAGAGTACGACTCTTCAGTCGCGTTATTGCGCGTTAAGATTTCGTCGTCAGCAGATGGTTCAGCAGCGACTCTCCGAATCTCGATATGAACAGTGCCCTACGCCGATGGCCCAGAGAAGCGACACTATTAAAGTGTTATAATTTACCGTCAGCCGGTGGTCCAGGGTATGACCCCGATTTGCTGCGGTTGCCACCGTCAGTTGACGGTCCAGAGTAGACTCGAGTCATGAGTCATTAAGTGTTATATTCTACCAAAGTCACCCGATTAACGAGTAGCGCCTGAAAGCTCTGACATCTACAGTACATTCCTGCCGTCAGTTACGAGGTCGCCGATGGTTCGTAGTATGACTTCGCAGATGTCGACGAAGCAGCGTCACAATTTGTCAAAGATGTGGCCCAAAGGCACTCCTCCGGTCGACATCTATTAAAGCGTCGGGTTGATAAATAGCAGATGTTCAGAGTATTATTCTCCATCTGGACATTGCCAGTTTCGTCGTCGAGATGCCCGGAGTAGTTTCACCTTCCTGCGGTCACATCTGCGCCGTCGTTGACGGCCTTCCACGGACAGCCTACAAGCGTTTCATCATGTCGTCAAAGTTTTGCCCGGTATATTCAGTTTCCCGACACTACGCAGCCATCCCAAATGCGATCTTCCTGTGACAGTTGTCGAAGGCAAAAGCCGCCCTGTTCAAGAAAGTGATTCGCACCTGAATATCTGCGCAGCCAAGGTTCCACGTCAGCTATTCAGAACAGCTCTGGACATATAGCAAAACACATTCTTCGTTAGCCGATGTTCAGAGTATGACCTTCATATTAGTGCGTTGAAGATATCATGCCGTCGTTATGTTTAGAGCCAATTTCGACATCAATATCACAATTTCAGCGATGCATAACAGAGTATTTTCCCGGACATGTTGCAAAACATCTGCCGTCAAAGAAGCATTCAGAGTTTACCAGATCCGTTAAGAATATACAGCCGGCCTGGTGAGTATCGACGTTCCCGGAGAGCAAGTCGCTATTCTGGTCGTCAGCCGATGGTTCAGAAAATCTCCAGATCTGGATATTTCCAGTCGTCAATTCTGTTTCTGTCGGTAGACACTTCGATTTGTTGCAAAACAAGTTATCCAGTCGTCAGCAGATGGCCTGTGCAGACTTCTTCCAGCTCTCGATTTTACCGCAAACAATCAACCTTTCTCAATCTTATATGGCGACTTCCATTCTTCCGGAATATCTGTTAGCAACAATATCTTCTATCGTCGCTGATGCAGGAGTATTCGCGATACCGGGCAGTTATCCTTACCGTCAGTTGATACTCACTTACTGGCCATCTGTTCGCGTTACATTCTGGTCGTCAGCCGATTACCAGGGTATGACTTTCCAGCGCCCGGACATATGGCAAAGTTAGCCCCATCGTCAGCCGATTTAGAGTACATTCTTCCATCTTCCGGCGACGCTGCGCCAGCACCGTCAGCCGATGGTCTAGAGAGAATCCTCCAGACCCTGGACACGCCTGCTGCGCCAGCATTTTCCCGGTCGTCAGACATTGATCTCTTCCGAGAACTACCGCGTTGTATCATATCGTCAAAGCGATGGCTCAGTATTCGTTTCGATTCGCTGCGTCACATTCTGTCGTCAGCCGATGTTCAGACTCCAGATTCGGACATTTAATAAAAGTGCCAGCACCGTGATGATGGCCTGTACCACGACCCTTCAGTTCTTTAAACATCACAAGTGTTGCCTACCGTCAAAGCAGATTTGCTCCGAGTAGATGTTCCTCCAGACCTGACATGAACAAGCGTTGCCATCTGTGTCAGCCGATGGCCCAGAAAGCATGATCCTTCAAAGTTCCCGAATATTAGCGTTACTTACGCACAGCCGGTTCAGGGTATGACCCTCCAGCTTTTTGGGACACGACAAAGCGCCAGACCCTACTGCCGATTGTCCAGAAAGGGTTCCGCCCCGGACACGCTGCGCCAGATACGTCAGGCCGATGCCCAGAGCGACTTCGAGACCTGATATCGGCTGAAGTACATCTCATCGATGCCCCAGAAATTGCTGGCAGCCACATTCTGTCGTCAGTTGATGCCCAGCAGCATTACCTGCCTCTCGACACGCGTCGTCGATTCCACGTCGATTGCCCAGGGTATGATTCACGACTCTTCAGCGTTACATCTCTGTCGTCAGCGATGCCAGGTTCTCATCCTGACATTGCTGGCGTCGCCATCTACCGTCAGCCGATGGGTTTGTAGTATGAGCCCAGTTTCGATACAAGTGTCAGATTTGTCGCAGCCGATGCTCTGTGGCATTATTCTCCACCTTCCCGACACTGGTTAGCGTTGTTCTGTTTCTGCCGATGGCCCAGAGTAACTGGCTGCCATACGTATATTAGTGTCACACTTTACCGTCAGCAGATGGCGTAGAGCATTCTCCGCAGGGGACATCTGGCTGGTGTTGATCCTGTTGATTTTATTTTTTTTACCAGATCCTTCCGGAAGCTCTCGGGACACTCAATTGGCGTTAGACGCCAAAGTCAAAGCGATGGCCCGTGCAGCGAACTCTTCCGAAGCCTTTCGGCTGGCGTCGTTGACTGCCGATGGCCCTTCAGACCTGGACATTACAGCGTCACATTCACCGTGAAGCGATACCAGACTACGACACTTTCAGTTTCCAGACGACGGCGCAGCGTTAAGATGTCAGCAGATGGCGGCGACTCTCCACGCCGACATGAACAAGCGTTGCCATCTGTCGTCAGCTGATAGTTCATATGAATTCTTCAGCCCCGGAGCTGGCAAGCAGATTTCATCGCCAGCTGGTGACTTCAGCGACATCGACAGCCACGATTGCATTCTTCCAGCCGCTGACATCTACAAGCGCTGGTATTCCTGCCGTCATCTCGACGGTTCAGGAGACTTTCAGCTTCCCGGGACAATAGCGTTAACGATGGCCCACGTCCAGCTCCCGGCATCATGGTGCCGGTTCACGTCGGGGCCACCTCTTTCCAGATGACATCTATGTTTGCCTGCATAATTTCAGTGGATAGTCGCGAATTTCACCGTCAGCGATGGTCGATCTCCAGATCTTCGACAAGTGTGCCAGTATTCGTCATGATGCCCGAGTATGACTTCCACTTCGGACACTACAGTATTCAGTCGTTCGATAGCGTTGAACATACCGTCAGCCTTCATGGTTCAGAGTATACCAGTTTCCCGGACTAGTAAAGATCTTCTGTCAGTTGGCCGATGGCTCAGAGTAACAGCCTTCAGATTATCTGGTTAAGAGAGATTTCTATCTGAACATTCACAGTAAACAAGGTTCCAGCCGATGTCGTATATCTCCATTTCGGACATTCGCGCAGCCAAATATCCCACCGTCGCCGATTTTGCCTAGAGTATGACTCTTCAGATTCCGAACAGTCGAGGCCGTTTACGTATACCGAGACGCCAATTTCGGGATATTCATCGCGTTACATCATATCAGCTGACGGCGTTCCACAAGATCTTCGCCGTCGTAAGTTATGGTTCAGTCACTTCCAGATCCTGACAGCCCGCGTCGTTATCGTCAGCCGATGCATTCAGAGCATACCATTTACCCCGGACATCTAACACAGTCTCTGTCGTCAGCCGAAGTCTAGAATAACTCAGATCTGGGATAACGCCTGATCCTTACCGTCGCCGATTTAGCGATTACCCCACTTCCCGGACATTAAGCGTCGATCCCGAATGTCAGCAGATGCTCAGCATAATCGTCTTTATTCGGTCAGTGCCGCATCTAACCTTCAACTTATCAGAATCGAGCCCCCGGACATCTATTAGCAAACAATATCCTCATCGTCAGCCGATTATAGTATGACCAGATCGACGGGCAAACGTTACCTGTAACGTCAGTTCAGCTTAGTAATCCTCCGTTTCCTCGACGAGTTCAATATCTCATCGTCAAAGATGCACTATATGAATCAGACCATCTTCTGCGTTTATTCGTCAGAGCGATTCTCGGAGACTCCAGCCCTTGACATCTACAGTACACTATTAGCGTTTATCATAATGCATGGTCCAGCAGCGACTTTTCCAGTTCCCGGACATCTGCCAGTGTCGTTAGATCCCATCGTCAGCCGACGAGTGTACCCCTCAGTCGAATATTCGGCCACATCCGTCGTCACCAATATATGACTCGCATCTGAACATCTGCTGCGTTACAACCTTAATGTCACCGATAGACTTCATTCCGGACATTCATTAAAGCGTTATCTCTATCAAAGTCAGCCGACGGTTCAGAGTACGACTCCTCTGCATTTTGAACAAAGTCAACATACGTCAGTCAGTTTGTTCCCGGACACTACCGGTGTTGTCACACCTCGCCGATGGCGTCGAGCAGCGACCAGCTCTCTGACATGCATTAGTAAACAATATCCCGGTTGTTCAGAGTTAACTTCCAGATCCTGACATCTATTAGCGTTAACATGTCGTTAAAGCGAAGGCCTCTGGACATCTAGAGTAAACATTTCATCAGCTGATGGTCTAGAGTATCAACCTCCAGATAAATTCTGCGTCAGTCAGCCGATGGCATTTGTTAAGATTACTTCCGTCTTCCGGACATCTCGTCGTCGCGATACGGCTCAGTATTCAGTTCTTTCGACATCTACCGCGTTATCTAACCTTCGATCTCAGTGTATAACAGAGGGATCGAATTATCAGTGTCGTTATCCTTATCGTCGCCGATGGCGTATGCACTTTCCAGATTCGGGGATATTCGCAGTACAAGATTCACGTTACGATGCCTGAGCACCTCCACTATCAATATTTGCGTCGTCAGCGAATTTCCAGCTCCCGGACATTATTAAAGCACGCCGGACATTCGCCGATGCGGTTCAGAGTATGAATATCCCACGTCGAAGATATAAAGATGAAGACCGAAATTCACACCAGCAAAACAACACCTTTTCAGTTTCGGATATTCATGTCACACCAACAGTATGACCTCCAGAGATCTCGATTATTTACAGCAAAGACTTTACCGATTGGCAACCTCTTCAGTGCTCTGTCGTCAGCAGATGGTTCAGAGTAGCGACTTCTCCAGATCTTCGACAGAACAAGTGTTGCGCCCTGTCGTCAGTTGACGCAGCGATCCTTTTCGCGCTCTGACATTTGCTGCGTTATATTTCCACGTCAGCTGCGGTCCGGTAGACTAGTTTTGGACATCGACGATCCTATCAGCCGATTCAGAGCGAATTCACGCCTCGGACATACCGTCAGCCGATGTCTAGAGTAGCATCTTCGAGATCCCGGATGACTTACCTTCAGCCGATAACGACATTCACAGCAGCCATATCCTTACCGTCAAAGCCGAGGCCTTATAGCCATCATCTGCGTTCCAATTCTGTCAAAGCCAGCATCCCATCGTCACGATGCGTTAGAGTATCTACCTTCCGAGGTTCCGCGTATCGCCGAGGTTTGCAGTATGACTTCCAGCTCGACATACGCGTCACACATACGTATTGATGTCCTTGCGTTTACCTTCCGCTTCGGACACTGTTTTCTCTGCGGCCCCACGTTGCTGAAACGGTAAGTGTCGATCTGCCGTCAGCAGATGGTGGAGTTCATTAAAGTGCCGTATCCAATGTTAGATGATGGCAAAGATTAGATCTTCCAGTTTCCGGACATTCATCAGTGTTAACAGGCCGTCAAGCTGATGGCTACCAGAGTATGATTCCTCAGTTTCCTGAGCCCATAGCGTCGTCGTCGCCGAGTTCAGATATGTTCAGATCTTGACATTGCTGCGTTACTGCGAAGCGATGGCTCAGATTTCGACGGCGAAGCGATGCGTCGTCAGCAGATGGTCTGTACTCCAGAACGCCGACATAACAGTAAAAGCCATCTTACCGTCAGCCGATGCCTCTGGATTCCGCCTGTCGATTGTTCATTAAAGCCATCTTCATCGCCGCCGATTGCCTATAGACCAGTCGAGTTTCATTAAAGCCAGATCCTACCGTCAGCCGATATACATTCAATCGGTTGATTTCGCCGAAGTGTTGAGATGGTCTTAGGAGTAGCGACATTCCTCCAGACTGGATTACCTGGCCAGTGTTACCACCGTCGATGATAGATCTCTCCAGCTCGGACATTCACCGCAACATCGTTAAGCCGATTCAAAAGGCGATTCTCTTCGACATCGCGGCGTCAATATCTCATCGTTGCCGATGGCTCCAGCATTCGATCTTCGGGACATTTATGCGTTATTCCTGGCCGTGAAGGACGGTCATTAACCCTTCACTTAAACATCTGGCTGGCGCCGCCATTTCACCGTCAGCAGATGGTTCAGCATTCGACATGAACAGTGTTGCCATCTCTGATACCAGACCAGCTCCCGGACGCTTAGCGTTACATTTCAATGTCGCCGGTGTATCTTCCGCTTTTGGGATGACAAGTGTCGTTATCTGCTTCTCAGCGACAGTTCAGAAGAATTCACGCCCCGGACATAGCGTCACATACAATGTCAGCCGATGTCTAGTATGACCTCGAGATCCCGGGATAACGCAGCAGCATTCATTTTGCCAGACCAGTCGTCAGCCGATGCACCGACACCTGAATAGCGTCACATCTACCGTCAGCCGATGGTTTCCGGTATGCATCTCTTCAGCTTCCCGGACTTGCGCCAGCACTTCTGTCGTCAAAGGATGCGCGAGAATTCAGGTTCCGGATTCAGCGGCACATTCCTACCGTCAGCCGATGGCTCAGAGTAGCGATCTTCCGGGATGTTACTTTGCCGCTATCGTGAGCCGATTTTAGCATGACTTCCGCCTCTCGCCCATGTCGGTTCTACCTTCGCCGATGGCTCAGAGCAGCGAACTCACGCTGCCGGAAATTGTTGCGTCTCTGTCAGCAGATGGTGCAGAGTATGACCGGACATTCAGTCTCTACCGTTGAGATGGCAAAGATTAAATTCACCGCGTTAGATCGAGTCGTCAAGCGCCTTCCGCTTCCTCGACACTACAAGCGTCACATCTTTACCGTCGCCGATTTGGTTCAGATTATGACTCTTCATTCGGACATTTGGTTAGCGTGCCGCCATTCACCGCTGATGGTTTCAGACTGACATTCGTTGGGGCGTTGGCATTTGTCGTCAGCAAGATGGTTCAGTATGACTCTTCCAGGAATTTTCGATGAATGTTGTCATGATAGTTCAGAGTATGATCTTCAAAGCTCTCGGACACAGCGTTACGTCAAGCTGAAAGGTTCAGACCTCCAGTTTTGGACAGTCGACAAGTGTTATTCTACCGTCGAAAGTAAAGACCACAGCAAATAGTATTCTTACCGTCATCTCGGGATGGCGCAGCGACTTTCCGGACACAGCCAGATCCTTACCGTCAGTTGATGCCCAGGTAGCATCGTCTGTTTCCTGGACACTATTGGCAAAAGACGCACAAAATACGATGACGTCGTCGTACCGCAAAACTCATATTGTCGTCTCTACGTCAGCAGATGGCGATTCCTCCGAGATGATTATCTCGCGCTGCCATTCTACCGTCAGATGATGTCTGAGCACCGTTCCCGGACATCTATTAAGTATCACACTGTCGTCACGATGCGGCCCAGGTCATGATCTCCGTAAAACATACAAAACAGTTTCAGCGGTTCAATTTCTCCAAAGCCTCGGACATACGCGCTACACCATACGCAATGTCAGTATTGGTCGTCGATGGCCTGCATTCTCCGGTTTCCGGGACAGGCCAGTGTTCGACTGCCGGACATTCGCAGCGTTATCACAATGTCAGACTTCAGAGACGACCGCAAGCGCTTTCGACACTATTAAAGCGCCACCGTAAGAAGATGGTTCAGAGCGACCAGATCCCGGACATCTTTTGGCAAGCCATCGAGCAATGTCAGCGACGGCCTGGGTAACAGTTTCCTTTAGCAGCCATCAGCTGAGTAATTCAGAGACTTCCAGTTCGACATAGTATCCCAAATGTCAGCTTATGGGTCTAGAAAGCCCAGATCTGAATATTCCACAGTGTTATCATGTCAATTTCTCCAGCCCCTGGATACCTGCTGGTGTTATCAATACCGTCAACCGGATGTCTTCTATAGCGACTCTCCAGAATCTCTGACATTCATTAAAGGTGCCGTCGTTGATGGCCCGTCATATCTCTCAGGCTCTCGGACATTAATAATCACACCGTCGTTGACGGCTTCAGACGACTTTCAGTTTTCCCAAATATCTACAACGTTACATTTGTTGTCAACGGTGCTTCCACCGACACTACAGATGCCTCCTTCAGCCCCGACATCTGGTTAAGTCTTCGAAGATTTCGCCGGTGCGGTCCGTATATGACCTCTTCATGTGTCCCGGATTATCGTTGCCGACTTTACCGTCAGCGATACCAGTATGATTCCTCGAGATCATTAGCGTTACATTCTACGTCAGCGAGCGTCAATAGCGAACCTCACGCGGGATTACCCACAGCAACAGTACGTCGATGATTTAACAGTAGTGTTCCGAATGCCTGTTGCGTCACGCACCAGCCGATGCCCAGAGCAGATCTTCCGGACATTCAGTGTCACACCTTCATCGTCAGCCGATATCTGAGCGTTAGTCTTCCAGCCCCACGATGGGCCCCACTTTGATAGTCTGCCAGTCGACATTCATTAGTCTGCCGCCGATGCAGTTCAGATTCCGGCTCTCGAACATTAAATATCTTACCGTCAGCCGATGGTTCAGGTATACCTTCTCAGCTCTGGACATTGTTGGCAGCTCATCTCTACGAATTGAAGTCGATTATCTGCTACCGTCAGATTCTACCGTCAGATGATGTACACCGACGACATCTACGCAAAGCCAGCATCTGCCAGTTGAAACCAGAGGCAGACCGATCAGGTACAGCAGCTGGGTTCTGTCAAACAAGTTGGTGCCGAGTGACTTTCAGCCTTGGACGGCGTACAGATCTGGTCAAAAGCCAGCAGAAGACTTTCAAAGCCTGGACATTGCCAGATTCGTATAGCGATTCTTCGACATTTACTCTGGGCCATCAGCTGACAGTAGGATGACACTTGTAGATGTCCAGGAGCTGGAGGGTCATACTCTGGGCCATCAACTGACGGTAGGATGTAACACTTGTAGATGTCCAGGAGCTGGAGGGTCATACTCTGGGCCATCAGCTGACAGGTAGGATGTAACACTTGTAGATGTCCAGGAGCTGGAGGGTCATACTCTGGGCCATCAGCTGACAGTAGGATGTAACACTTGTAGATGTCCAGGAGCTGGAGGGTCATACTCTGGGCCATCAGCTGACGGTAGGATGTAACACTTGTAGATGTCCAGGAGCTGGAGGGTCATACTCTGGGCCATCAGCTGACGGTAGGATGTAACACTTGTAGATGTCCAGAAGCTGGAGGGTCGTACTCTGGACCATCAGCTGACGGTAGGATGTAACACTTGTAGATGTCCAGGAGCTGGAGGGTCATACTCTGGGCCATCAGCTGACGGTAGGATGTGACACTTGTAGATGTCCAGGAGCTGGAGGGTCATACTCTGGGCCATCAGCTGACGGTAGGATGTAACACTTGTAGATGTCCAGGAGCTGGAGGGTCATACTCTGGGCCATCAGCTGACGGTAGGATGTAACACTTGTAGATGTCCAGGAGCTGGAGGGTCATACTCTGGACCATCAGCTGACGGTAGGATGTGACACTTGTAGATGTCCAGGAGCTGGAGGGTCATACTCTGGCCATCAGCTGACGGTTAGGATGTAACACTTGTAGATGTCCAGGAGCTGGAGGGTCATACTCTGGACCATCAGCTGACGGTAGGATGTAACACTTGTAGATGTCCAGGAGCTGGAGGGTCATACTCTGGGCCATCAGCTGACGGTAGGATGTGAACACTTGTAGATGTCCAGGAGCTGGAGGGTCATACTCTGGACCATCAGCTGACGGTAGGATGTGACACTTGTAGATGTCCAGGAGCTGGAGGGTCATACTCTGGGCCATCAGCTGACGGTAGGATGTAACACTTGTAGATGTCCAGGAGCTGGAGGGTCATACTCTGGGCCATCAGCTGACGGTAGGATGTAACACTTGTAGATGTCCAGGAGCTGGAGGGTCATACTCTGGACCATCAGCTGACGGTAGGATGTAACACTTGTAGATGTCCAGGAGCTGGAGGGTCATACTCTGGGCCATCAGCTGACGGTAGGATGTAACACTTGTAGATGTCCAGGAGCTGGAGGGTCATACTCTGGGCCATCAGCTGACGGTAGGATGTAACACTTGTAGATGTCCAGGAGCTGGAGGGTCATACTCTGGGCCATCAGCTGACGGTAGGATGTAACACTTGTAGATGTCCAGGAGCTGGAGGGTCATACTCTGGGCCATCAGCTGACGGTAGGATGTAACACTTGTAGATGTCCAGAAGCTGGAGGGTCATACTCTGGGCCATCAGCTGACGGTAGGATGTAACACTTGTAGATGTCCAGGAGCTGGAGGGTCATACTCTGGGCCATCAGCTGACGGTAGGATGTAACACTTGTAGATGTCCAGGAGCTGGAGGGTCATACTCTGGGCCATCAGCTGACGTTAGGATGTAACACTTGTAGATGTCCAGGAGCTGGAGGGTCATACTCTGGGCCATCAGCTGACGGTAGGATGTAACACTTGTAGATGTCCAGGAGCTGGAGGGTCATACTCTGGGCCATCAGCTGACGGTAGGATGTAACACTTGTAGATGTCCAGGAGCTGGAGGGTCATACTCTGGACCATCAGCTGACGGTAGGATGTAACACTTGTAGATGTCCAGGAGCTGGAGGGTCATACTCTAGGCCATCAGCTGACGGTATGATGTAACACTTGTAGATGTCCAGGAGCCAGAGGGTCATACTCTGGAGGACGGTAGGATGTAACACTTGTAGATGTCCAGGAGCTGGAGGGTCATACTCTTGGCCATCAGCTGACGGTAGGATGTAACACTTGTAGATGTCCAGGAGCTTGGAGGGTCATACTCTGGGCCATCAGCTGACGGTAGGATGTAACACTTGTAGATGTCCAGGAGCTGGAGGGTCATACTCTGGACCATCAGCTGACGGTAGGATGTAACACTTGTAGATGTCCAGGAGCTGGAGGGTCATACTCTGGGCCATCAGCTGACGGTAGGATGTAACACTTGTAGATGTCCAGGAGCTGGAGGGTCATACTCTGGGCCATCAGCTGACGGTAGGATGTGAACACTTGTAGATGTCCAGGAGCTGGAGGGTCATACTCTGGGCCATCAGCTGACGGTAGGATGTAACACTTGTAGATGTCCAGGAGCTGGAGGGTCATACTCTGGACCATCAGCTGACGGTAGGATGTGACACTTGTAGATGTCCAGGAGCTGGAGGGTCATACTCTGGGCCATCAGCTGACGGTAGGATGTGACACTTGTAGATGTCCAGGAGCTGGAGGGTCATACTCTGGGCCATCAGCTGACGGTAGGATGTAACACTTGTAGATGTCCAGGAGCTGGAGGGTCATACTCTGGGCCATCAGCTGACGGTAGGATGTAACACTTGTAGATGTCCAGGAGCTGGAGGGTCATACTCTGGACCATCAGCTGACGGTAGGATGTAACACTTGTAGATGTCCAGAAGCTGGAGGGTCATACTCTGGGCCATCAGCTGACGGTAGGATGTAACACTTGTAGATGTCCAGGAGCTGGAGGGTCATACTCTGGGCCATCAGCTGACGGTAGGATGTAACACTTGTAGATGTCCAGGAGCTGGAGGGTCATACTCTGGGCCATCAGCTGACGGTAGGATGTAACACTTGTAGATGTCCAGGAGCTGGAGGGTCATACTCTGGGCCATCAGCTGACGGTAGGATGTGACACTTGTAGATGTCCAGGAGCTGGAGGGTCATACTCTGGGCCATCAGCTGACGGTAGGATGTAACACTTGTAGATGTCCAGGAGCTGGAGGGTCATACTCTGGGCCATCAGCTGACGGTAGGATGTGACACTTGTAGATGTCCAGGAGCTGGAGGGTCATACTCTGGGCCATCAGCTGACGGTAGGATGTGACACTTGTAGATGTCCAGGAGCTGGAGGGTCATACTCTGGGCCATCAGCTGACGGTAGGATGTGACACTTGTAGATGTCCAGGAGCTGGAGGGTCATACTCTGGGCCATCAGCTGACGGTAGGATGTAACACTTGTAGATGTCCAGGGCTGGAGGGTCATACTCTGGGCCATCAGCTGACGGTAGGATGTAACACTTGTAGATGTCCAGGAGCTGGAGGGTCATACTCTGGGCCATCAGCTGACGGTAGGATGTAACACTTGTAGATGTCCAGGAGCTGGAGGGTCATACTCTGGGCCATCAGCTGACGGTAGGATGTGACACTTGTAGATGTCCAGGAGCTGGAGGGTCATACTCTGGGCCATCAGCTGACGGTAGGATGTAACACTTGTAGATGTCCAGAAGCTGGAGGGTCATACTCTGGGCCATCAGCTGACGGTAGGATGTGACACTTGTAGATGTCCAGGAGCTGGAGGGTCATACTCTGGGCCATCAGCTGACGGTAGGATGTAACACTTGTAGATGTCCAGGAGCTGGAGGGTCATACTCTGGGCCATCAGCTGACGGTAGGATGTAACACTTGTAGATGTCCAGGAGCTGGAGGGTCATACTCTGGACCATCAGCTGACGGTAGGATGTAACACTTGTAGATGTCCAGGAGCTGGAGGGTCATACTCTGGGCCATCAGCTGACGGTAGAGATGTAACACTTGTAGATGTCCAGGAGCTGGAGGGTCATACTCTGGGCCATCAGCTGACGGTAGGATGTAACACTTGTAGATGTCCAGGAGCTGGAGGGTCATACTCTGGGCCATCAGCTGACAGTAGGATGTAACACTTGTAGATGTCCAGGAGCTGGAGGGTCATACTCTGGACCATCAGCTGACGGTAGGATGTAACACTTGTAGATGTCCAGGAGCTGGAGGGTCATACTCTGGGCCATCAGCTGACGGTAGGATGTAACACTTGTAGATGTCCAAGAGCTGGAGGGTCATACTCTGGACCATCAGCTGACGGTAGGATGTAACACTTGTAGATGTCCAGGAGCTGGAGGGTCATACTCTGGGCCATCAGCTGACGGTAGGATGTAACACTTGTAGATGTCCAGGAGCTGGAGGGTCATACTCTGGGCCATCAGCTGACGGTAGGATGTAACACTTGTAGATGTCCAGGAGCTGGAGGGTCATACTCTGGGCCATCAGCTGACGGTAGGATGTGACACTTGTAGATGTCCAGGAGCTGGAGGGTCATACTCTGGGCCATCAGCTGACGGTAGGATGTAACACTTGTAGATGTCCAGGAGCTGGAGGGTCATACTCTGGGCCATCAGCTGACGGTAGGATGTAACACTTGTAGATGTCCAGGAGCTGGAGGGTCATACTCTGGGCCATCAGCTGACAGTAGGATGTAACACTTGTAGATGTCCAGGAGCTGGAGGGTCATACTCTGGGCCATCAGCTGACGGTAGGATGTAACACTTGTAGATGTCCAGGAGCTGGAGGGTCATACTCTGGGCCATCAGCTGACGGTAGGATGTAACACTTGTAGATGTCCAGGATCTGGAGGGTCATACTCTGGGCCATCAGCTGACGGTAGGATGTAACACTTGTAGATGTCCAGGAGCTGGAGGGTCATACTCTGGGCCATCAGCTGACGGTAGGATGTAACACTTGTAGATGTCCAGGAGCTGGAGGGTCATACTCTGGGCCATCAGCTGACGGTAGGATGTAACACTTGTAGATGTCCAGGAGCTGGAGGGTCATACTCTGGGCCATCAGCTGACGGTAGGATGTGACACTTGTAGATGTCCAGTAGCTGGAGGGTCATACTCTGGGCCATCAGCTGACGGTAGGATGTGACACTTGTAGATGTCCAGGAGCTGGAGGGTCATACTCTGGGCCATCAGCTGACGATAGGATGTGACACTTGTAGATGTCCAGGAGCTGGAGGGTCATACTCTGGGCCATCAGCTGACGGTAGGATGTAACACTTGTAGATGTCCAGGAACCTGGAGGGTCATACTCTGGGCCATCAGCTGACGGTAGGATGTAACACTTGTAGATGTCCAGGAGCTGGAGGGTCATACTCTGGGCCATCAGCTGACGGTAGGATGTGACACTTGTAGATGTCCAGGAGCTGGAGGGTCATACTCTGGGCCATCAGCTGACGGTAGGATGTAACACTTGTAGATGTCCAGGAGCTGGAGGGTCATACTCTGGGCCATCAGCTGACGGTAGGATGTAACACTTGTAGATGTCCAGGAGCTGGAGGGTCATACTCTGGCCATCAGCTGACGGTAGGATGTGACACTTGTAGATGTCCAGGAGCTGGAGGGTCATACTCTGGACCATCAGCTGACGGTAGGATGTAACACTTGTAGATGTCCAGAGCTGGAGGGTCATACTCTGGACCATCAGCTGACGGTAGAATGTAACACTTGTAGATGTCCAGGAGCTGGAGGGTCATACTCTGGGCCATCAGCTGACAGTAGGATGTAACACTTGTAGATGTCCAAGATCTGGAGGGTCATACTCTGGACCATCAGCTGACGGTAGAATGTAACACTTGTAGATGTCCAGGAGCTGGAGGGTCATACTCTGGGCCATCAGCTGACGGTAGGATGTAACACTTGTAGATGTCCAGGATCTGGAGGGTCATACTCTGGGCCATCAACTGACGGTAGGATGTGACACTTGTAGATGTCCAGGAGCTGGAGGGTCATACTCTGGGCCATCAGCTGACGGTAGGATGTAACACTTGTAGATGTCCAGGAGCTGGAGGGTCATACTCTTGGCCATCAGCTGACGGTAGGATGTAACACTTGTAGATGTCCAGGAGCTGGAGGGTCATACTCTGGACCATCAGCTGACGGTAGGATGTAACACTTGTAGATGTCCAGGAGCTGGAGGGTCATACTCTGGGCCATCAGCTGACGGTAGGATGTAACACTTGTAGATGTCCAGGAGCTGGAGGGTCATACTCTGGGCCATCAGCTGACGATAGGATGTAACACTTGTAGATGTCCAGGAGCTGGAGGGTCATACTCTGGGCCATCAGCTGACGGTAGGATGTAACACTTGTAGATGTCCAGGAACTGGAGGGTCATACTCTGGGCCATCAGCTGACGGTAGGATGTGACACTTGTAGATGTCCAGGAGCTGGAGGGTCATACTCTGGGCCATCAGCTGACGGTAGGATGTAACACTTGTAGATGTCCAGGAGCTGGAGGGTCATACTCTGGGCCATCAGCTGACGGTAGGATGTGACACTTGTAGATGTCCAGGAGCTGGAGGGTCATACTCTGGGCCATCAGCTGACGGTAGGATGTGACACTTGTAGATGTCCAAGAGCTGGAGGGTCATACTCTGGGCCATCAGCTGACGGTAGGATGTGACACTTGTAGATGTCCAGGAGCTGGAGGGTCATACTCTGGGCCATCAGCTGACGGTAGGATGTAACACTTGTAGATGTCCAGGAGCTGGAGGGTCATACTCTGGACCATCAGCTGACGGTAGGATGTGACACTTGTAGATGTCCAGGAGCTGGAGGGTCATACTCTGGGCCATCAGCTGACGGTAGGATGTAACACTTGTAGATGTCCAGGAGGTGGAGGGTCATACTCTTCGGCCATCAGCTGACGGTAGGATGTAACACTTGTAGATGTCCAGATCTGGAGGGTCATACTCTAGACCATCAGCTGACGGTAGGATGTGACACTTGTAGATGTCCAGGAGCTGGAGGGTCATACTCTGGGCCATCAGCTGACGGTAAGATGTAACACTTGTAGATGTCCAGGAGCTGGAGGGTCATACTCTTGGGCCATCAGCTGACGGTAGGATGTAACACTTGTAGATGTCCAGGAGCTGGAGGGTCATACTCTGGGCCATCAGCTGACGGTAGGATGTAACACTTGTAGATGTCCAGGAGCTGGAGGGTCATACTCTGGGCCATCAGCTGACGGTAGGATGTGACACTTGTAGATGTCCAGGAGCTGGAGGGTCATACTCTGGGCCATCAGCTGACGGTAGGATGTGACACTTGTAGATGTCCAGGAGCTGGAGGGTCATACTCTGGGCCATCAGCTGACGGTAGGATGTAACACTTGTAGATGTCCAGGAGCTGGAGGGTCATACTCTGGGCCATCAGCTGACGGTAGGATGTGACACTTGTAGATGTCCAGGAGCTGGAGGGTCATACTCTGGGCCATCAGCTGACGGTAGGATGTGACACTTGTAGATGTCCAGAGAGCTGGAGGGTCATACTCTGGGCCATCAGCTGACGGTAGGATGTAACACTTGTAGATGTCCAGGAGCTGGAGGGTCATACTCTGGGCCATCAGCTGACGGTAGGATGTAACACTTGTAGATGTCCAGGAGCTGGAGGGTCATACTCTGGGCCATCAGCTGACGGTAGGATGTAACACTTGTAGATGTCCAGGAGCTGGAGGGTCATACTCTGGGCCATCAGCTGACGGTAGGATGTAACACTTGTAGATGTCCAGGAGCTGGAGGGTCATACTCTGGGCCATCAGCTGACGGTAGGATGTGACACTTGTAGATGTCCAGGAGCTGGAGGGTCATACTCTGGGCCATCAGCTGACAGTAGGATGTAACACTTGTAGATGTCCAGAAGCTCTGGAGGGTCATACTCTGGGCCATCAGCTGACGGTAGGATGTAACACTTGTAGATGTCCAGGAGCTGGAGGGTCATACTCTGGGCCATCAGCTGACGGTAGGATGTAACACTTGTAGATGTCCAGGAACTGGAGGGTCATACTCTGACCATCAGCTGACGGTAGGATGTGACACTTGTAGATGTCCAGGAGCTGGAGGGTCATACTCTGGGCCATCAGCTGACGGTAGGATGTAACACTTGTAGATGTCCAGGAGCTGGAGGGTCATACTCTGGGCCATCAGCTGACGGTAGGATGTAACACTTGTAGATGTCCAGAAGCTGAGCTGGAGGGTCATACTCTGGGCCATCAGCTGACGGTAGGATGTAACACTTGTAGATGTCCAGGAGCTGGAGGGTCATACTCTGGGCCATCAGCTGACGGTAGGATGTAACACTTGTAGATGTCCAGGAGCTGGAGGGTCATACTCTGGGCCATCAGCTGACGGTAGGATGTAACACTTGTAGATGTCCAGGAGCTGGAGGGTCATACTCTGGGCCATCAGCTGACGGTAGGATGTAACACTTGTAGATGTCCAGGAGCTGGAGGGTCATACTCTGGGCCATCAGCTGACGGTAGGATGTGAACACTTGTAGATGTCCAGGAGCTGGAGGGTCATACTCTGGGCCATCAGCTGACGGTAGGATGTAACACTTGTAGATGTCCAGGAGCTGGAGGGTCATACTCTGGGCCATCAGCTGACGGTAGGATGTGACACTTGTAGATGTCCAGGAGCTGGAGGGTCATACTCTGGGCCATCAGCTGACGGTAGGATGTAACACTTGTAGATGTCCAAGAGCTGGAGGGTCATACTCTGGACCATCAGCTGACGGTAGGATGTAACACTTGTAGATGTCCAGGAGCTGGAGGGTCATACTCTGGGCCATCAGCTGACGGTAGGATGTAACACTTGTAGATGTCCAGGAGCTGGAGGGTCATACTCTGGACCATCAGCTGACGGTAGGATGTAACACTTGTAGATGTCCAGGAGCTGGAGGGTCATACTCTGGGCCATCAGCTGACGGTAGGATGTAACACTTGTAGATGTCCAGGAGCTGGAGGGTCATACTCTCGGCCATCAGCTGACGGTAGGATGTAACACTTGTAGATGTCCAGGAGCTGGAGGGTCATACTCTGGGCCATCAGCTGACGGTAGGATGTGACACTTGTAGATGTCCAGGAGCTGGAGGGTCATACTCTGGGCCATCAGCTGACGGTAGGATGTAACACTTGTAGATGTCCAGGAGCTGGAGGGTCATACTCTGGGCCATCAGCTGACGGTAGGATGTGACACTTGTAGATGTCCAGGAGCTGGAGGGTCATACTCTGGGCCATCAGCTGACGGTAGGATGTGAACACTTGTAGATGTCCAGGAGCTGGAGGGTCATACTCTGGGCATCAGCTGACGGTAGGATGTGACACTTGTAGATGTCCAGGAGCTGGAGGGTCATACTCTGGGCCATCAGCTGACGGTAGGATGTAACACTTGTAGATGTCCAGAGGCTGGAGGGTCATACTCTGGGCCATCAGCTGACGGTAGGATGTGACACTTGTAGATGTCCAGAAGCTGGAGGGTCATACTCTGGGCCATCAGCTGACGGTAGGATGTAACACTTGTAGATGTCCAGGAGCTGGAGGGTCATACTCTGGGCCATCAGCTGACGGTAGGATGTAACACTTGTAGATGTCCAGGAGCTGGAGGGTCGTACTCTGGGCCATCAGCTGACGGTAGGATGTAACACTTGTAGATGTCCAGGAGCTGGAGGGTCATACTCTGGGCCATCAGCTGACGGTAGGATGTAACACTTGTAGATGTCCAGGAGCTGGAGGGTCATACTCTGGGCCATCAGCTGACGGTAGGATGTAACACTTGTAGATGTCCAGGAGCTGGAGGGTCATACTCTGGGCCATCAGCTGACGGTAGGATGTAACACTTGTAGATGTCCAGGAGCTGGAGGGTCATACTCTGGACCATCAGCTGACGGTAGGATGTAACACTTGTAGATGTCCAGGAGCTGGAGGGTCATACTCTGGGCCATCAGCTGACGGTAGGATGTGACACTTGTAGATGTCCAGGAGCTGGAGGGTCATACTCTGGGCCATCAGCTGACGGTAGGATGTAACACTTGTAGATGTCCAGGAGCTGGAGGGTCATACTCTGGGCCATCAGCTGACGGTAGGATGTAACACTTGTAGATGTCCAGGAGCTGGAGGGTCATACTCTGGGCCATCAGCTGACGGTAGGATGTAACACTTGTAGATGTCCAGGAGCTGGAGGGTCATACTCTGGGCCATCAGCTGACGGTAGGATGTAACACTTGTAGATGTCCAGGAGCTGGAGGGTCATACTCTGGGCCATCAGCTGACGGTAGGATGTAACACTTGTAGATGTCCAGGAGCTGGAGGGTCATACTCTGGGTCATCAGCTGACGGTAGGATGTGACACTTGTAGATGTCCAGGAGCTGGAGGGTCATACTCTGGGCCATCAGCTGACGGTAGGATGTGACACTTGTAGATGTCCAGGAGCTGGAGGGTCATACTCTGGGCCATCAGCTGACGGTAGGATGTAACACTTGTAGATGTCCAGGAGCTGGAGGGTCATACTCTGGGCCATCAGCTGACGGTAGGATGTGACACTTGTAGATGTCCAGGAGCTGGAGGGTCATACTCTGGGCCATCAGCTGACGGTAGGATGTAACACTTGTAGATGTCCAGGAGCTGGAGGGTCATACTCTGGGCCATCAGCTGACGGTAGGATGTGACACTTGTAGATGTCCAGGAGCTGGAGGGTCATACTCTGGGCCATCAGCTGACGGTAGGATGTGACACTTGTAGATGTCCAAGAAGCTGGAGGGTCATACTCTGGGCCATCAGCTGACGGTAGGATGTAACACTTGTAGATGTCCAGGAGCTGGAGGGTCATACTCTGGGCCATCAGCTGACGGTAGGATGTAACACTTGTAGATGTCCAGGAGCTGGAGGGTCATACTCTGGGCCATCAGCTGACGGTAGGATGTAACACTTGTAGATGTCCAGGAGCTGGAGGGTCATACTCTGGACCATCAGCTGACGGTAGGATGTAACACTTGTAGATGTCCAGAAGCTGGAGGGTCATACTCTGGACCATCAGCTGACGGTAGGATGTAACACTTGTAGATGTCCAGGAGCTGGAGGGTCATACTCTGGGCCATCAGCTGACGGTAGGATGTAACACTTGTAGATGTCCAGGAGCTGGAGGGTCGTACTCTGGGCCATCAGCTGACGGTAGGATGTAACACTTGTAGATGTCCAGGAGCTGGAGGGTCATACTCTGGGTCATCAGCTGACGGTAGGATGTAACACTTGTAGATGTCCAGGAGCTGGAGGGTCATACTCTGGGCCATCAGCTGACGGTAGGATGTAACACTTGTAGATGTCCAGGAGCTGGAGGGTCATACTCTGGGCCATCAGCTGACGGTAGGATGTAACACTTGTAGATGTCCAGGAGCTGGAGGGTCATACTCTGGGCCATCAGCTGACGGTAGGATGTAACACTTGTAGATGTCCAGGAGCTGGAGGGTCATACTCTGGGCCATCAGCTGACGGTAGGATGTAACACTTGTAGATGTCCAGGAGCTGAGCTGGAGGTCATACTCTGGGGCCATCAGCTGACGGTAGGATGTAACACTTGTAGATGTCCAGGAGCTGGAGGGTCATACTCTGGGCCATCAGCTGACGGTAGGATGTAACACTTGTAGATGTCCAGGAGCTGGAGGGTCATACTCTGGGCCATCAGCTGACGGTAGGATGTGACACTTGTAGATGTCCAGGAGCTGGAGGGTCATACTCTGGGCCATCAGCTGACGGTAGGATGTAACACTTGTAGATGTCCAGGAGCTGGAGGGTCATACTCTGGGCCATCAGCTGACGGTAGGATGTAACACTTGTAGATGTCCAGGAGCTGGAGGGTCATACTCTGGGCCATCAGCTGAGGGTAGGATGTGACACTTGTAGATGTCCAGAGGCTGGAGGGTCATACTCTGGACCATCAGCTGACGGTAGGATGTGACACTTGTAGATGTCCAGGAGCTGGAGGGTCATACTCTGGGCCATCAGCTGACGGTAGGATGTAACACTTGTAGATGTCCAGGAGCTGGAGGGTCATACTCTGGGCCATCAGCTGACGGTAGGATGTGACACTTGTAGATGTCCAGGAGCTGGAGGGTCATACTCTGGGCCATCAGCTGACGGTAGGATGTAACACTTGTAGATGTCCAGGAGCTGGAGGGTCATACTCTGGACCATCAGCTGACGGTAGGATGTAACACTTGTAGATGTCCAGGAGCTGGAGGGTCATACTCTGGGCCATCAGCTGACGGTAGGATGTGACACTTGTAGATGTCCAGGAGCTGGAGGGTCATACTCTGGGCCATCAGCTGACGGTAGGATGTGACACTTGTAGATGTCCAGGAGCAGAAGGGGCATACTCTGGGCCATCAGCTGACGGTAGGATGTGACACTTGTAGATGTCCAGGAGCTGGAGGGTCATACTCTGGGCCATCAGCTGACGGTAGGATGTAACACTTGTAGATGTCCAGGAGCTGGAGGGTCATACTCTGGGACCATCAGCTGACGGTAGGATGTAACACTTGTAGATGTCCAGGAGCTGGAGGGTCATACTCTGGGCCATCAGCTGACGGTAGGATGTAACACTTGTAGATGTCCAGGAGGTGGAGGGTCATACTCTGGGCCATCAGCTGACGGTAGGATGTAACACTTGTAGATGTCCAGGAGCTGGAGGGTCATACTCTGGGCCATCAGCTGACGGTAGGATGTAACACTTGTAGATGTCCAGAAGCTGGAGGGTCATACTCTGGGCCATCAGCTGACGGTAGGATGTAACACTTGTAGATGTCCAGGAGCTGGAGGGTCATACTCTGGGCCATCAGCTGACGGTAGGATGTAACACTTGTAGATGTCCAGGAGCTGGAGGGTCATACTCTGGGCCATCAGCTGACGGTAGGATGTAACACTTGTAGATGTCCAGGAGCTGGAGGGTCATACTCTGGGCCATCAGCTGACGGTAGGATGTAACACTTGTAGATGTCCAGGAGCTGGAGGGTCATACTCTGGGCCATCAGCTGACGGTAGGATGTAACACTTGTAGATGTCCAGGAGCTGGAGGGTCGTACTCTGGGCCATCAGCTGACGGTAGGATGTAACACTTGTAGATGTCCAGGAGCTGGAGGGTCGTACTCTGGGCCATCAGCTGACGGTAGGATGTAACACTTGTAGATGTCCAGGAGGAGGAGGGTCGTACTCTAGGGCATCATCTGACGGAAGGATGTAACACTAGTAGATGTTCAAGATATGGAGGGTCATACTCTAGGACCATCAGCTGACGGTAGGATGTAACACTTGTAGATGTCCAGGAGCTGGAGGGTCATACTCTGGACCATCAGCTGACGGTAGGATGTAACACTTGTAGATGTCCAGGAGCTGGAGGGTCATACTCTGGACCATCAGCTGACGGTAGGATGTGACACTTGTAGATGTCCAGGAGCTGGAGGGTCATACTCTGGGCCATCAGCTGACGGTAGGATGTGACACTTGTAGATGTCCAGGAGCTGGAGGGTCATACTCTGGGCCATCAGCTGACGGTAGGATGTAACACTTGTAGATGTCCAGGAGGTGGAGGGTCATACTCTAGGCCATCAGCTGACGGTAGGATGTAACACTTGTAGATGTCCAGGAGCTGGAGGGTCATACTCTGGGCCATCAGCTGACGGTAGGATGTAACACTTGTAGATGTCCAGGAGCTGGAGGGTCATACTCTGGGCCATCAGCTGACGGTAGGATGTAACACTTGTAGATGTCCAGGAGCTGGAGGGTCATACTCTGGGCCATCAGCTGACAGTAGGATGTGACACTTGTAGATGTCCAGGAGCTGGAGGGTCATACTCTGGGCCATCAGCTGACGGTAGGATGTGACACTTGTAGATGTCCAGGAGCTGGAGGGTCATACTCTGGGCCATCAGCTGACGGTAGGATGTAACACTTGTAGATGTCCAGGAGCTGGAGGGTCATACTCTGGGCCATCAGCTGACGGTAGGATGTAACACTTGTAGATGTCCAGGAGCTGGGGGGTCATACTCTGGGCCATCAGCTGACGGTAGGATGTGACACTTGTAGATGTCCAGGAGCTGGAGGGTCATACTCTGGGCCATCAGCTGACGGTAGGATGTGACACTTGTAGATGTCCAGGAGCTGGAGGGTCATACTCTGGGCCATCAGCTGACGGTAGGATGTAACACTTGTAGATGTCCAGGAGCTGGAGGGTCATACTCTGGGCCATCAGCTGACGGTAGGATGTGACACTTGTAGATGTCCAGGAGCTGGAGGGTCATACTCTGGGCCATCAGCTGACGGTAGGATGTAACACTTGTAGATGTCCAGGAGCTGGAGAGTCATACTCTGGGCCATCAGCTGACGGTAGGATGTGACACTTGTAGATGTCCAGGAGCTGGAGGGTCATACTCTGGGCCATCAGCTGACGGTAGGATGTAACACTTGTAGATGTCCAGGAGCTGGAGGGTCATACTCTGGGCCATCAGCTGACGGTAGGATGTAACACTTGTAGATGTCCAGGAGCTGGAGGGTCATACTCTGGGCCATCAGCTGACGGTAGGATGTAACACTTGTAGATGTCCAGGAGCTGGAGGGTCATACTCTGGGCCATCAGCTGACGGTAGGATGTAACACTTGTAGATGTCCAGGAGCTGGAGGGTCATACTCTGGGCCATCAGCTGACGGTAGGATGTAACACTTGTAGATGTCCAGGAGCTGGAGGGTCATACTCTGGGCCATCAGCTGACGGTAGGATGTAACACTTGTAGATGTCCAGGAGCTGGAGGGTCATACTCTGGGCCATCAGCTGACGGTAGGATGTAACACTTGTAGATGTCCAGAGAGCTGGAGGGTCATACTCTGGGCCATCAGCTGACGGTAGGATGTAACACTTGTAGATGTCCAGGAGCTGGAGGGTCATACTCTGGGCCATCAGCTGACGGTAGGATGTAACACTTGTAGATGTCCAGGAGCTGGAGGGTCATACTCTGGGCCATCAGCTGACGGTAGGATGTAACACTTGTAGATGTCCAGGAGCTGGAGGGTCATACTCTAGACCATCAGCTGACGGTAGGATGTGACACTTGTAGATGTCCAGGAGCTGGAGGGTCATACTCTGGGCCATCAGCTGACGGTAGGATGTGACACTTGTAGATGTCCAGGAGCTGGAGGGTCATACTCTGGGCCATCAGCTGACGGTAGGATGTAACACTTGTAGATGTCCAGGAGCTGGAGGGTCATACTCTGGGCCATCAGCTGACGGTAGGATGTAACACTTGTAGATGTCCAGGAGCTGGAGGGTCATACTCTGGGCCATCAGCTGACGGTAGGATGTGACACTTGTAGATGTCCAGGAGCTGGAGGGTCATACTCTGGGCCATCAGCTGACGGTAGGATGTAACACTTGTAGATGTCCAGGAGCTGGAGGGTCATACTCTGGGCCATCAGCTGACGGTAGGATGTAACACTTGTAGATGTCCAGGAGCTGGAGGGTCATACTCTGGACCATCAGCTGACGGTAGGATGTAACACTTGTAGATGTCCAGGAGCTGGAGGGTCATACTCTGGGCCATCAGCTGACGGTAGGATGTAACACTTGTAGATGTCCAGGAGCTGGAGGGTCATACTCTGGGCCATCAGCTGACGGTAGGATGTAACACTTGTAGATGTCCAGGAGCTGGAGGGTCATACTCTGGGCCATCAGCTGACGGTAGGATGTAACACTTGTAGATGTCCAGGAACTGGAGGGTCATACTCTAGACCATCAGCTGACGGTAGGATGTGACACTTGTAGATGTCCAGGAGCTGGAGGGTCATACTCTGGGCCATCAGCTGACGGTAGGATGTAACACTTGTAGATGTCCAGGAGCTGGAGGGTCATACTCTGGGCCATCAGCTGACGGTAGGATGTGACACTTGTAGATGTCCAGGAGCTGGAGGGTCATACTCTGGGCCATCAGCTGACGGTAGGATGTGACACTTGTAGATGTCCAGGAGCTGGAGGGTCATACTCTGGGCCATCAGCTGACGGTAGGATGTAACACTTGTAGATGTCCAGGAGCTGGAGGGTCATACTCTGGGCCATCAGCTGACGGTAGGATGTGACACTTGTAGATGTCCAGGAGCTGGAGGGTCATACTCTGGGCCATCAGCTGACGGTAGGATGTAACACTTGTAGATGTCCAGGAGCTGGAGGGTCATACTCTGGGCCATCAGCTGACGGTAGGATGTAACACTTGTAGATGTCCAGGAGCTGGAGGGTCATACTCTGGGCCATCAGCTGACGGTAGGATGTGACACTTGTAGATGTCCAGGATCTGGAGGGTCATACTCTGGACCATCAGCTGACGGTAGGATGTGACACTTGTAGATGTCCAGGAGCTGGAGGGTCATACTCTGGGCCATCAGCTGACGGTAGGATGTAACACTTGTAGATGTCCAGGAGCTGGAGGGTCATACTCTGGGCCATCAGCTGACGGTAGGATGTGACACTTGTAGATGTCCAGGAGCTGGAGGGTCATACTCTGGGCCATCAGCTGACGGTAGGATGTAACACTTGTAGATGTCCAGGAGCTGGAGGGTCATACTCTGGGCCATCAGCTGACGGTAGGATGTAACACTTGTAGATGTCCAGGAGCTTGAGGGTCATACTCTGGGCCATCAGCTGACGGTAGGATGTGACACTTGTAGATGTCCAGGAGCTGGAGGGTCATACTCTGGGCCATCAGCTGACGGTAGGATGTAACACTTGTAGATGTCCAGGAGCTGGAGGGTCATACTCTGGGCCATCAGCTGACGGTAGGATGTAACACTTGTAGATGTCCAGGAGCTGGAGGGTCATACTCTGGGCCATCAGCTGACGGTAGGATGTAACACTTGTAGATGTCCAGGAGCTGGAGGGTCATACTCTGGGCCATCAGCTGACGGTAGGATGTGACACTTGTAGATGTCCAGGAGCTGGAGGGTCATACTCTGGGCCATCAGCTGACGGTAGGATGTAACACTTGTAGATGTCCAGGAGCTGGAGGGTCATACTCTGGGCCATCAGCTGACGGTAGGATGTAACACTTGTAGATGTCCAGGAGCTGGAGGGTCATACTCTGGGCCATCAACTGACGGTAGGATGTAACACTTGTAGATGTCCAGGAGCTGGAGGGTCATACTCTGGGCCATCAGCTGACGGTAGGATGTAACACTTGTAGATGTCCAGGAGTCCAGAACTGGAGGGTCATACTCTGGGCCATCAGCTGACGGTAGGATGTAACACTTGTAGATGTCCAGGAGCTGGAGGGTCATACTCTGGGCCATCAGCTGACGGTAGGATGTAACACTTGTAGATGTCCAGGAGCTGGAGGGTCATACTCTGGGCCATCAGCTGACGGTAGGATGTAACACTTGTAGATGTCCAGGAGCTGGAGGGTCATACTCTGGGCCATCAGCTGACGGTAGGATGTAACACTTGTAGATGTCCAGGAGCTGGAGGGTCATACTCTGGGCCATCAGCTGACGGTAGGATGTAACACTTGTAGATGTCCAGGAGCTGGAGGGTCATACTCTGGGCCATCAGCTGACGGTAGGATGTAACACTTGTAGATGTCCAGGAGCTGGAGGGTCATACTCTAGACCATCAGCTGACGGTAGGATGTAACACTTGTAGATGTCCAGGAGCTGGAGGGTCATACTCTGGGCCATCAGCTGACGGTAGGATGTGACACTTGTAGATGTCCAGGAAGCTGGAGGGTCATACTCTGGGCCATCAGCTGACGGTAGGATGTAACACTTGTAGATGTCCAGGAGCTGGAGGGTCATACTCTGGGCCATCAGCTGACGGTAGGATGTAACACTTGTAGATGTCCAGGAGCTGGAGGGTCATACTCTGGGCCATCAGCTGACGGTAGGATGTAACACTTGTAGATGTCCAGGAGCTGGAGGGTCATACTCTGGGCCATCAGCTGACGGTAGGATGTAACACTTGTAGATGTCCAGAAGCTGGAGGGTCATACTCTGGGCCATCAGCTGACGGTAGGATGTAACACTTGTAGATGTCCAGGAGCTGGAGGGTCATACTCTGGGCCATCAGCTGACGGTAGGATGTAACACTTGTAGATGTCCAGGAGCTGGAGGGTCATACTCTGGGCCATCAGCTGACGGTAGGATGTAACACTTGTAGATGTCCAGGAGCTGGAGTGTCATACTCTGGGCCATCAGCTGACGGTAGGATGTGACACTTGTAGATGTCCAAGAGCTGGAGGGTCATACTCTGGGCCATCAGCTGACGGTAGGATGTAACACTTGTAGATGTCCAGGAGCTGGAGGGTCATACTCTGGGCCATCAGCTGACGGTAGGATGTAACACTTGTAGATGTCCAGGAGCTGGAGGGTCATACTCTGGGCCATCAGCTGACGGTAGGATGTAACACTTGTAGATGTCCAGGAGCTGGAGGGTCATACTCTGGAGACCATCAGCTGACGGTAGGATGTAACACTTGTAGATGTCCAGGAGCTGGAGGGTCATACTCTGGGCCATCAGCTGACGGTAGGATGTAACACTTGTAGATGTCCAGGAGCTGGAGGGTCATACTCTGGGCCATCAGCTGACGGTAGGATGTAACACTTGTAGATGTCCAGGAGGAGGAGGGTCGTACTCTGGGGCATCAGCTGACGGTAGGATGTAACACTTGTAGATGTCCAGGAGCTGGAGGGTCATACTCTAGGCCATCAGCTGACGGTAGGATGTAACACTTGTAGATGTCCAGGAGCTGGAGGGTCATACTCTGGGCCATCAGCTGACGGTAGGATGTAACACTTGTAGATGTCCAGGAGCTGGAGGGTCATACTCTGGGCCATCAGCTGACGGTAGGATGTAACACTTGTAGATGTCCAGGAGCTGGAGGGTCATACTCTGGGCCATCAGCTGACGGTAGGATGTGACACTTGTAGATGTCCAGGAGCTGGAGGGTCATACTCTAGGGCATCAGCTGACGGTAGGATGTAACACTTGTAGATGTCCAGGAGCTGGAGGGTCGTACTCTGGGCCATCAGCTGACGGTAGGATGTAACACTTGTAGATGTCCAGGAGCTGGAGGGTCGTACTCTGGGCCATCAGCTGACGGTAGGATGTATGTTGTAGATGTCCAGGAGCTGGAGGGTCATACTCTGGGATGCTGACCAGGATGCAACACACTTGTAGATGTCCAGGAGCTGGAGGATCATACTGGGCCATCAGCTGACGGTAGGATGTAACACTTGTAGATGTCCAGAGCTGGAGGGTCATACTCTGGGCCATCAGCTGACGGTAGGATGTAACACTTGTAGATGTCCAGGAGCTGGAGGGTCATACTCTGAACCATCAGCTGACGGTAGGATGTGACACTTGTAGATGTCCAGGAGCTGGAGGGTCATACTCTGGGCCATCAGCTGACGGTAGGATGTAACACTTGTAGATGTCCAGGAGCTGGAGGGTCATACTCTGGGCCATCAGCTGACGGTAGGATGTAACACTTGTAGATGTCCAGGAGCTGGAGGGTCATACTCTGGGCCATCAGCTGACGGTAGGATGTAACACTTGTAGATGTCCAGGAGCTGGAGGGTCATACTCTGGGCCATCAGCTGACGGTAGGATGTAACACTTGTAGATGTCCAGGAGCTGGAGGGTCATACTCTGGGCCATCAGCTGACGGTAGGATGTAACACTTGTAGATGTCCAGGAGCTGGAGGGTCATACTCTGGGCCATCAGCTGACGGTAGGATGTAACACTTGTAGATGTCCAGGAGCTGGAGGGTCATACTCTGGGCCATCAGCTGACGGTAGGATGTAACACTTGTAGATGTCCAGGAGCTGGAGGGTCATACTCTGGGCCATCAGCTGACGGTAGGATGTAACACTTGTAGATGTCCAGGAGCTGGAGGGTCATACTCTGGGCCATCAGCTGACGGTAGGATGTAACACTTGTAGATGTCCAGGAGCTGGAGGGTCATACTCTGGGCCATCAGCTGACGGTAGGATGTAACACTTGTAGATGTCCAGGAGCTGAGGGGTCATACTCTGGGCCATCAGCTGACGGTAGGATGTGACACTTGTAGATGTCCAGGAGCTGGAGGGTCATACTCTGGATGTGACACTTGTAGATGTCCAGGAGCTGGAGGGTCATACTCTGGGCCATCAGCTGACGGTAGGATGTAACACTTGTAGATGTCCAGGAGCTGGAGGGTCATACTCTGGCCATCAGCTGACGGTAGGATGTAACACTTGTAGATGTCCAGGAGCTGGAGGGTCATACTCTGGGAGGCATCAGCTGACGGTAGCTGAGGATGTAACACTTGTAGATGTCCAGGAGCTGGAGGGTCATACTCTGGGCCATCAGCTGACGGTAGGATGTAACACTTGTAGATGTCCAGTAGGATCAGCTGACGGTAGGATGTAACACTTGTAGATGTCCAGGAGCTGGAGGGTCATACTCTGGGCCATCAGCTGACGGTAGGATGTGACACTTGTAGATGTCCAGGAGCTGGAGGGTCATACTCTGGGCCATCAGCTGACGGTAGGATGTAACACTTGTAGATGTCCAGGAGCTGGAGGGTCATACTCTTGACCATCAGCTGACGGTAGGATGTGACACTTGTAGATGTCCAGGAGCTGGAGGGTCATACTCTGGGCCATCAGCTGACGGTAGGATGTAACACTTGTAGATGTCCAGGAGCTGGAGGGTCATACTCTGGGCCATCAGCTGACGGTAGGATGTAACACTTGTAGATGTCCAGGAGCTGGAGGGTCATACTCTGGGCCATCAGCTGACGGTAGGATGTAACACTTGTAGATGTCCAGGAGCTGGAGGGTCATACTCTGGGCCATCAGCTGACGGTAGGATGTGACACTTGTAGATGTCCAGGAGCTGGAGGGTCATACTCTGGGCCATCAGCTGACGGTAGGATGTAACACTTGTAGATGTCCAGGAGCTGGAGGGTCATACTCTGGGCCATCAGCTGACGGTAGGATGTAACACTTGTAGATGTCCAGGAGCTGGAGGGTCATACTCTGGGCCATCAGCTGACGGTAGGATGTAACACTTGTAGATGTCCAGGAGCTGGAGGGTCATACTCTGGGCCATCAGCTGACGGTAGGATGTGACACTTGTAGATGTCCAGGAGCTGGAGGGTCATACTCTGGGCCATCAGCTGACGGTAGGATGTAACACTTGTAGATGTCCAGAAGCTGGAGGGTCATACTCTGGGCCATCAGCTGACGGTAGGATGTAACACTTGTAGATGTCCAGGAGCTGGAGGGTCATACTCTGGGCCATCAGCTGACGGTAGGATGTAACACTTGTAGATGTCCAGGAGCTGGAGGGTCATACTCTGGGCCATCAGCTGACGGTAGGATGTGACACTTGTAGATGTCCAGGAGCTGGAGGGTCATACTCTGGGCCATCAGCTGACGGTAGGATGTGAACACTTGTAGATGTCCAGAAGCTGGAGGGTCGTACTCTGGGCCATCAACTGACGGTAGGATGTAACACTTGTAGATGTCCAGGAGCTGGAGGGTCATACTCTGGGCCATCAGCTGACGGTAGGATGTAACACTTGTAGATGTCCAGGAGCTGGAGGGTCATACTCTGGGCCATCAGCTGACGGTAGGATGTAACACTTGTAGATGTCCAGGAGCTGGAGGGTCATACTCTAGACCATCAGCTGACGGTAGGATGTGACACTTGTAGATGTCCAGGAGCTGGAGGGTCATACTCTGGGCCATCAGCTGACGGTAGGATGTGACACTTGTAGATGTCCAGGAGCTGGAGGGTCATACTCTGGGCCTCAGCTGACGGTAGGATGTAACACTTGTAGATGTCCAGGAGCTGGAGGGTCATACTCTGGGCCATCAGCTGACGGTAGGATGTGACACCTGTAGATGTCCAGGAGCTGGAGGGTCATACTCTGGGCCATCAGCTGACGGTAGGATGTAACACTTGTAGATGTCCAGGAGCTGGAGGGTCATACTCTGGGCCATCAGCTGACGGTAGGATGTGACACTTGTAGATGTCCAGGAGCTGGAGGGTCATACTCTGGGCCATCAGCTGACGGTAGGATGTGACACTTGTAGATGTCCAGAAGCTGGAGGGTCATACTCTGGACCATCAGCTGACGGTAGGATGTAACACTTGTAGATGTCCAGGAGCTGGAGGTCATACTCTGGGCCATCAGCTGACGGTAGGATGTAACACTTGTAGATGTCCAGGAGCTGGAGGTCATACTCTGGGCCATCAGCTGACGGTAGGATGTGACACTTGTAGATGTCCAGGAGCTGGAGGTCATACTCTGGGCCATCAGCTGACGGTAGGATGTAACACTTGTAGATGTCCAGGAGCTGGAGGGTCATACTCTTGGGCCATCAGCTGACGGTAGGATGTGACACTTGTAGATGTCCAGGAGCTGGAGGGGTCATACTCTGGGCCATCAGCTGACGGTAGGATGTAACACTTGTAGATGTCCAGGAGCTGGAGGGTCATACTCTGGACCATCAGCTGACAGTAGGATGTAACACTTGTAGATGTCCAGGAGCTGGAGGGTCATACTCTGTGCCATCAGCTGACAATAGGATGTGACATTTGTAGATGTCCAAGATCTGGAGGGTCATACTCTAGACCATCAGCTGACGGTAGGATGTGACACTTGTAGATGTCCAGGAGCTGGAGGGTCATACTCTGGGCCATCAGCTGACGGTAGGATGTAACACTTGTAGATGTCCAGGAGCTGGAGGGTCATACTCTGGGCCATCAGCTGACGGTAGGATGTAACACTTGTAGATGTCCAAGAGCTGGAGGGTCATACTCTGGACCATCAGCTGACGGTA
>NW_025766559.1:1355000-1389639 GCF_003918875.1 Haliotis rubra | reverse complement strand
CTGCCATTGAAGACAACTGTGGTACACAATGACCTGCATCAACCAAATCAGCGAGTCTGACCACCCGGCCCTGCTGGTCTCCTCCTCCTACGACAAGTATATAGGTTACTGAAGACAACTGTGGTACACAATGACCTGCATCAACCAAATCAGCGAACCTGGCCCACCCGGCCCCGTTGGTCTCCTCTTTACGACAAGTATAGGTTACTGAAGACAACTGTGGTACACAATTACCTGCATCAACCAAATCAGCGAGTCTGACCACCCGGCCCCGTTGGTCTCTCTCTACGACAAGTATAGGTTACTGAAGACAACTGTGGTACACAATTACCCGCCATCAACCAAATCAGCGAACCTGACCACCCGGCCCCGTTGGTCTCCTCTTACGACAAGTATATGGGTTACTGAAGACAACTGTGGTACACAATTACCTGCATCAACCAAATCAGCGAACCTGACCAATTCGACCGTTGGTCTCCTTACGACAAGTATATAGGTTACTGAAGACAACTTGTGCGTACACAACACCTGCATCAACCAAATCTGCGAACCTGACCACCCGGTTCCTGCTGCTGATCTCCTCAACGACATAGGTTACTGAAGACAACCTGGATCTTCACTATATGTTAAACTCCCATGGTAAGTTTGGTTCGAGTTGAGACACATTTTATGTCCGTATTATAAGGGTAGGTCCATATATCCTTCACCATTACCTTAGCTTACAGCTGGATGTTTGGGATGGCCCAGTGGTAACAGTGTTCGCTTGTCACGCCAAAGGTCCGTGTTCGATTCCCAACATTTCGTATGTTTGGGCCGGTTCGGGTGTCCCCGCTGTGAAACCGCCAGAACGTATCTATAATACTTTATCACTCAAGTAACAATAGTGATACATAGGCTGTGGAAATTGCAATTTCATTATCCGAGTCGTTTTGTAGTAAGAGAACACTTAATATCGTATTTAAGATACCTGTGAAGATTCTGTTAGGAATTGTCTCCATTCAACCATGCCAGTTATAAGGACGACGACTAACGGGATGATTAGGAACGCTTTGCTTGATGTCATCGTACCCCACCGTACCCCATCGTGTGCTCATATATTGAATATTGCCGCAGCTTACCCGACCAACAAACACGCAAAAGGTAGACAACGTAAAAGCAAAATAAAATGCATTTTCTGGTGTACTGGCAATCCGGCAAGAAACCGCGCTTCATATTTATTACGCAAAATTTCCAGCCCTAAATACTTTGTTCAGGAACGCGAACACATCTTCACAGCCGTGTGTTATGTCTATACAAAGATGAACACATTGAAACAATTTCCTCTTGTGAACCGCAACCATGCTCAACCCATGTGCACTTAATTCTGCATATAGGTAAGGTCATAATCTAGTTCTTCGAGTAATACCCGCGGTGGCGCTGCCAAGGTACATCTTTGACCATCTGCGAATCAGAATCTATTTCAGTGGCATCATCGACCTTGGCCTGGTTTCAAAGCCAGCCTGTATGGATAACCATCTTAACTCATTGATTCAGTAAAGACAGAAAGCGATATGTCGTTCATCGTGTCTGGCACCATGGCTTCACTACCATGAATCAGAAACTGCCAGATGAGCATTCCTGTGGCACGATCCACGAACGCCGGAAACTACCATCCCCAAAGCAACAATACATGATTTGATTGATAAAGCAAACAAGTGTGATTTCAAAACAGCTAGAGTGATATTGTGTTCATAGTTTGGCTACACTGCATGTGATATCAATTGCCCGATGTCGTTCGTGTACCAAATGGCATCAACGTTCGTTGTCGCTGTTAACAGTGTGTGAGAATGGCTACTGATGCGCTATTAGTGAGTAAATGAGTAAGTATGGTTTTACGCCGCTTTTAGCAATATTCCGTCTACGCTTATAATCGCAGTGATCCGTATTGCCTCCAGCAACCCATGTGCTTGCCTTAATTGTTTTCGCTCTTAATAAACGGGATCGGGTAACGTGTTCTCGAAATTGGTTAACACAACACGGTTCCACCGCGATCGATGTTCATGTTGCTGATCACTGACGAAGTCTGATCCAGACCTTAGGATTATTTGACCGCCGCCATATAGCCAGGATATTGCTGAGTGCGAAGTGCTTCCAAAACTCAACTCACCACGCCATATGTCCAATGATGCCATATGATGCGCTAAGGATCGTTCATGAATCAGACGGCGACGGTCAGATTGCGAACGACTGATCATTAGAATATGCGAATCGACGATCATCTCATTATAAATAAGATTTGGATCATTTAGACTATGACCAGATTAGAATAATTCAGATTACCATAACCAGATGAAGCGATATTCATTGGCGAAACCAATGATATCTTAGATTTGAATGATGGCGATGCTGGACGCGAAATCAGATTATGGATAATCCAAATTGCCAATGTGAACCGATGTTGATAATTTTGATTACGAATCAGGATTAAGGAACATTCAAATACAATCAGATTAAGGATAATTCCAGACGCTAACCGCGATATACATACCCAATATTGTGAATCATATTAGGGTCATATAGATTATTAATCAGTTTCATATGTCAGATTGATGAAACATTGCTAATCGTCTATCGCGATCCTTGGTTTGCCAGGACCAAACTTTAACTTGTTTGTTTTACCCAGAGTAGGATACGTTCCGGAACTCCACCACTTTCGCCCGCATTATGTCAAATAAGTATGCTAGGGGCTCGATTCCACGCGCGCTGGCGGCGTCCGCATTCATGTCGGTATCGTTCAGTTGTGCGCGATACCGTTCGTATCTGCCGTCTGTTTGCGAGTGAGGGAATGCGTATGCATCGCAACGTCGGTGCGGTTCGCTTAGCTAAAAATCATTGGTATTATTACAACTGGCCTGGTTCGATGCCGCGTTAAACATCTTCATTCAGCGGCCAGTTTATCAAAATGCACTTCGCGAACGCCTGCTAAACATCAAAGGGTGTTTCGTCCGTCGTCTTTCGTCGGTATATCCTCATTCAAAAGTCCTGGTGATGATAGGACTGACCCGCGGACCATAACAAGACATTGATTCGCGTAGTGACTCCTCAATCTCTTGAGAGCCTGGTCGAGACTTCTTCACAGCGTTGTGTACAAACACAACATCGGCATATCTGACTATTCTGATAAAGAGAGGGGTGTTGGATTTACTACAGATGTAGCACCTACCACCGTCCACCCTCTGAGTCGAGACATATATAACTCACTCCCCAACAGTTGCAATGCAGATACGGTTTGCCTATAAAATCATCTATATCGCCCTCACCGACCTACCGTCGATACAGTCCGAGCTTGCTCGCGAACTATGTGCCGCTGGTTTTACACCAGCGAAACAAAACGAGAGTTGTATTCGGTTATTCTGCGTTTTGTTTCTACACGTAGATAATGAAATAAATGCCGAAAATTATGAAAATGGATACCCGTTTCGACGAACAAGAGCGAAATACCACCGAAAGACTTTGTTATGACCTTTTATCAGCACGGTTCATAAACGCCAAACAGCATTAGCAAACAGAAATTGTTTGTGTAAATTGTCTAAAAACAACCCGAGTTTCGCAAAAAGCAGCACTTTCCCCTAATTTTTATATTTTATATTTCCCTAAAACATGTTTGAAATAACTCATTCTCTTCTTGAAAGCAGTGTAATTCGTCGTTCTACTTCCAACGAATACTTCGCAGGCCATAAATCGCACCAACGTTTTCTTGTTTTTAGTGTTTACCATTATATGGCTCTAACCAAACACCAGCCCTGACCATAACCTTAGTGATCAACAGCGCAGCACCGACCATATACGCAATACGGGAGCAGATGACATGTAAAACAGGAGTCACAAACCGAATTCTCATTCAGTTGCCTCATCTTGTTTGAAGAGTCCAACAGTAAACAACGCGGTTTGAGCTTGTTGAGCTTGCTGAGGTTGTTGTTACCTACGACAACCACGGGTTGTTGAAGACCACTTCTAACCCGGATCTTCACGGGTTCAACAGGGTCAACAACCGGCGTCAGCGCTTCAAAAGTCTTGACGCAAGCGCAATAAGTATTTGATATTAAATATTTCGCCAATTTCAAAACAGCACCAATCGCGGGCACAACCGCTGACCATCTCTCGGCTTTTGATGGTAAATATCGGCGACGGCCCCAAACGCCGCCTCATGACACGTAGAGTTTTGAACGGTTAATATATCCCGCCAACAATAAAAAAGAGTATTGTACATTATTATCCTTCTTATGATTCATGAGAAGCCGGGCCAGTAGCATACCCAGCAGATTACATCCCTACCCTGGTCAGCGAACGATGCTGTCCTGACCCTCGATCGGTGCTGTCCCCGTCTGAACTGCCAAGCAAAGCCAGGTGTTCGTTTGCAGCGGCGACACCATCAGCACACATGATAAACGCATGAAAAGTCACCTATGCAACCAGGAATCTCTTTGATACTTTCATATCAGCATAAGCTATTGTTCTGGACAACAGGTACTTGATGGAAAATATTCTCTGTCGTCAACGTTTCCAAATAACACAGGCGGATCCACAGATAGGGAAGTTTATTAAATGACCATTAAAACTCACGAAAACGCGTGAAAAAGCGTGCACTCCAAACACAGACACAGACACACACACAATACACACACACACACACACACACACACACACACACACACACACACACACACACACAATAATATCATCATCAATATCATCATCATCTCTTCGAGATCGACCGACCGACCGGACCGCGAAAGTCTGCCGCAATTGACCAGCAAGTCGCCGTCGTTGAGTGACTAACAGGATCGGTGGTCAGGCATCAAAGACTTGGTTGATGCTAGCGTCACCGCCTCTACCTGCATTCATGCCGACCATCATCTGGTCCAGGACTGACATTTACAGACCGCCAGGCGGTATCGGAATATTGCTGAGCGCGGCTCCAAACCAAACCGGCCACAAATTCCCTTTCTCGCGACGCGCACCCCTTTTCTCAGCAGCCGTCCGCCTGAACAAGGTGTCCGTAATATGGATCGTACGCCAGTATAATGCTCCAGTACGCCACAACAACGGTCGATGCTTCTGTGATTAACCGACAACGCGTCTAACACAGGCTATTACATTTATAGATGTTTCGTATATCGCGTCGTCCCCAGTTTACAAAAGAAAATCGCGAAAGGAAACAGAAATTACGGCTTTGCGCCACGTTTTGACGCTAGACTTAACTCGCGGAGATCCAGCTCTTCCTTTCCACAGTTCAGCATTTCGACATAGCGCATATCAGTACTCGAGAACATGTAAACAGTGACGTAGATGCGCCATGTCAAGAGAGTTTTCATTATTTAACCTCGGAATATCGCCGGACGTTCCCGTTCTGTCAAATGTTTCCGGAAACGTTGTAATTGCTTTCAAGATTTTCTGATGGTTTTTCTTCCGTTTACCAACATCGCAACCATATCTTTGATCATCGTCAACATTCCGCATTCTTTTTCCGCCAGTGTTCGTAACGTTGGTGTCGCGTTTATTCCGGAGCGACAGATACGAACATTGACGATCTCTCTGCCTGTCGCGATTACGCATCGCCGCCAAGACTGGCGATTTGAGTCGGTTTACCCGGGATTGCCTGGCCTATGACCCATGCGAACATATCAGCGTTTTCATCGTCTAACTTTGCATTGGAAATCACCCGATGTTTCAGTCCGGTGTTCATGCAGAAGAAGCCTGCGCGAATATCCATCGGTCATTATAGCAGGATGCAATGTCGCCGCATTATCGGTCTTATCGCCCTTCGTGAGGGGTTGCACTGGTTTCACAGAAATATTTGTGATTTTTCTTAATTTTGTAAGTTCCATCTTCTGGTTAAGAATATCTAATCCATGAAGGTGCTGAAACAAAATTTGTTCTTTTTCGACTGCGTCACATTCACCGGTGGTTTACATAGGCAAAAATCCGGCATTTTCATACACCCGCCGTGTCCCGCGTGTTCAAACTTTTCGACTGAAATGCCTTCGTTTGCCGTTCAAACTTCTTAATATCCTGATATAACTGCATTTGATGCCATGCAATACCAAAGTCTGACTAGACAATCCATTAAATAGAACACCTTGAGCTTCGACATGCACGCTGGGATACGATCCATGCATCTACGAGGTTTCCGAAATAGACCATAGACTCTTTGTCGCCACTTATATATCCGTCGAAAATCGCAGTTCCAACACCAACGTAATTTGTTTACCCGTCGCCGCCACCAGGAAACAGCGTTACAGCAAAGCGTTCGTTTGTCGCCTGAAGGCCCAGTTCGGACTCCACATGTACACCGCAGCCCATTTCTGGTGTCTCCTCGCCTATAATGCTGAGTTACCGTTAAAACGGAAGCTTAACCGTACCACCACTCACTCACCGTGTCGGGAGACGGTTAACCTAGCACCAATATTTTCAAAGAAATTATCTTGAGCAGGGTCGGCATTGAAACGGTTTTGGGAAGAAGGGTGATAAACATTTCCACTACATGGAAACGCCATCCTGAAGCCAGTTGGCCAGTGTAAAATCAGTATCGTGGAGTTTCCGTGAGCGGCGCGGACCGTACCTTTGTATTAGTGAAAATACATGCTGTCGGATACTTTCTTAAGCAGCTAACTGCTGCAGCCGTAGCAACCTTAGCTACGAGTGCCGCAAAGCATATCAAGTGGACAACGATATACATTCATCATTATGTTTGGTCGCCAATAACCGACCGCTGGGGCACGCCCAGCATTCCGCTTCTGTTATACACCATGAGATTCCGGTTGCCGTTCGAAAGCTACATCTTTAAAACAACCGACCCAGCGCAGTACGTAGCTACGATTGCGCAGTTTAAACGCGATACGTATCAGCCTTTACGGTAAACATACGGAAATAATCAGCCGCCATGCCGCCTTTGATTGTGTATTTCCTGCTCGCACGTTGCGAGTGAGATAACTGAATTAAGCCCCGCTTTGAACATACCTAGATGTGACAACGAGCCGACAGGAAAATACGAAGTTATGCAGATCCTAGACGTATACCATTTCACGTCAGCAAAAGAGTGGAAAATGAACCAGCAAACAATCAAGATAAATCGGGATTCGAACGATTATTGGGTTCTGTCTCGAACAGTAAGACTCGGACCGTCCTTAAAGAGGTAATGATTGAAACAACATAACCTGCTCTACGCAAAATATAGGTCAACTACCGCACAGCGTTAAGTAAAAGGTTTGATTCCCAACATGGATACATTCGAAAACCGTTCAGTCGGCTCTCTTTGTCGGTTTGCCGCAAAATCACAAATTTGCGCGGTCTGTAACCGAGTCTGGGTCGACAATCCAGTGATCAACAGCAGCGAGCATCTATCTATGCCGCAGTTGGGATTAATGATGAGGTGGGGTCAACCAAATCCCGATCCCGTTAGTCGCCTCTCACGACGAGCATGGCGTTACTGAAGAAGACTGCAGTTCCAACCCGGATCGTCACGGGTCCAAATCCAATTCTAGATGTGCAATATCCTGGTAATAATTTAAACAAAGGCGAGGAATGAGTGAATTAGTTTTGACCTCAAGCGGTGCCTCCGTTTCGCTTGATTCTTCTTCTCTCATCTTTAAAGACTGTTCGTTCGAGATGCAAGATGGACTGTATCGATACCGTCCATCCATCCATTCAGTGAAATGACATCAGAAACATCTCTCACTGCTCCAGAACGTTAGCTTGGACACCGTGTTAAGTTGTGAGAGGGAAAATCCTCAAGAGGCAGCCATCAGCAACAGGCACACCGCGACGTCATCATGTCAGGTGATATACTCCCGCTCATTAACTGTCGGTGTTTCCGTAATATGAAGCATGAGTATACGTTTTGGTGATTTTTATTGCTATTTTAGCAAACTTTTTTTGTTCAATTTTTATCACGGAATGTGACTTTCAGAATATCCTTTACAATATATCAAAAGTTCTTGTTTTCTTGCCCATACCTCTTAAAAGAACCAGCATATTACCTGATTGATAATGGATATTCAGGAAGGGAATCTTTTAACGCTTCATAAGCTATATTAGTTCCTTTTTCAGATAATGCTTGAAATATTTTCCTGCCATATAAGACATGCGTTTGAAAAGAAATGGTGAAACTCGGACTCTCAGATCTGATGCCAAGGGAAAGCTGTAACATTAGCCCCTAATCAACTGAAACTTTTCTTGTGTTTTATTGAAATGGAATCTTCAACAGCATCAATGGAAATTAGGCGCTTTCATCGATTCCCTTGCGTCATGCGGCTCTTGGAAATGGATGTTCCAATCGGTAGAAAGGCTGGTAAGTTTACCCGTCGTATGGTATACAAGTGCAACAATGATTACAAGCGCTGCATTTGGTTTGGTAAGTTCTTTTAAAAAGTCGAGCTGTACCACATTAGCTGCTATTAGTGATGACTTCAACAATACTGAGGACACGATTTGACGTTTTGATATACCGTAGACGGAACACATAATTTATTCGTCTGCGCAGACTACAATTCGTTCCAGAAATAGCGCTATGTTATTAAAAAAATATTTAATCACAAGCATCAATAACCAATACGAACAGCGTTTTACTGCGTTGGGTCACGCAGTCATTCTAGACTTGAGTTAAACCCTTTTGATGTATTCTCAAGGGTCTGGGATATGACGATTTGTATTATCAATGTATTTATGCCATATAGTTTATTCTGTCATATGCCTTCGATCGTCAACAATGTAATGAACCTCCATTTTAGTGTAACAGTAACATGGTTGTATCGTGATATACAATCTGGTTCACAAAATTTTGCTCGTTCGTAGGAGCATTTTGTGAAGGACGGTTGTTTTAAGGCTGGGACATTCAAATCAGGCTCAAAAGAAAGCCACAGCTCCTCCTGAATATTTTAGGCACCAGAAAGGAGATATGATACACTCGATAATGTGGATGGTGTCTGACCAAATCTCATCTCTTCCCCTTAAGATAGCTTGGTGGAATAAATCCGCAGTATCCCCATGCATGCTGACATGCGTGACGTGGCTGGCTGGGTCTAGGTTGTCGGGATCGTTCCTCGTGCAACCCATCATTGGCTCTTAAATTGATGTTGCTGCAAACCACTGTGGTATTGTCGTCATCGCCAATGTATAAAGTAAATCTTACTCACCTGGCTCCTCAACCACTAATCACTCACCGCGCCACTTCACTCACTTCACTCACTCACTCACTGACGTTTCTGTAGTCTGCCATACAGACCCTGAAATCAATGTATCCAAGAAAGCCCATGCAAGTGTAAAATATGTGGCAGATCTAGATTTCCAGTTTCAGGAAAATGAAGAAAGTCTAAACTCCTTTTCATTATATTTTATGAATCAGGATTATTTTATATTAACAGTTTATTTTCTGTAAAATCATTTCAGAGACTAGATTTAATTCCAGCCCTTCTTGTGAAATCCAAAGAAAATCTCTCTTCCACGATGGTCCTAACCGCCACACCCCTTCCATCCACTCAACCTTTCCCATTTATTTCCCACACATCCCCAAACGTAATCCTCAACTTCCACCATATGGTTATACGTGATGCTATGGCCCACAGCCACAGTTAAAGGCTCGTGTGACCTTTTGGTCAGATGCCCACCCTCCCCGAACCAATTACGGCCTGAGACACAGACGGTGGGGCAATAGAGGTTTGTTGTTGGTTAATGTATGATAATGGTGTGATAAGAGAGTGAAGTAAACGTGTTATGTGAAAGTACCGAGTTACTATACACTGCCTAGCCATCCTTCTGGGCAATAATAATAGCGTTGATACCATGCTCGCTGATGGGAAGAATAACGTGGTGAAGCCCTCGTGGTTATGCAATCTACATGTCGACACGATGGCTCAAATATAACCATCTCAAAAGTTCATACCATCAGATCAGTACTTTGGTTTTGTTTCAAAAGCAACTTGTTTCGGGAGTGTTTTAGTCAGTTGCCTGAATTCTGAATGGAACAAACAGAATCTAACAAACCTGGAGAGAGAGAGAGAGGCAGAGAGAGGTTGAGAGAGAGAGAGAGAGAGAGAGAGAGAGAGTGAGTGAGAGAGAGAGATGGAAAGAGGAGAGAGAGTTTGAGAGAGTCAACCGAGGTCATCTCTATCATGGGCATTAAACATTCTCTCAAAATATCCGTGGGTTATGTAGTTCCAAAGTAGACGAGAAAAAAATACTTTATCACAGTCATATTTTATCAAAGTTATCAGTCCGTTATGCTTGATTTCTTACACCCCTCGTAGCCTAAATTCACTATTCAAACTAACGCCTACCCAATAAACAGCCTATGCTGAGTATTGACAGCAAGGATCCATTTCGCTTTATTCCTTTATCGATCCGGGTAAATTTCTTGAGTCGGGATCAAAACTTCGTCATCATCAGAGACTGATATGCTTGATTTTTGAGTTGTGGCCTGCATTTGAATTGCGATTTTAGATCGCCCTGTGGTAGTCGTGGTACGGCCGTTGACGTAGGAGCCAGGTCGCACTGCAATGCTACTCGAATACCTCTCCCGACATACGCGACTTGGACACCACTCAGTGGCATAGACCTAGACTCGATACATGTTGAATAACAAATGTTCGGCAAACTTCATGCCCGGCAAACACCGGGTATATATAAATATTTTATTGATGTGGGTTGAATTTAAACAATTTAAACTCTAATGTTTCTTTATAATCTGATTCTATCTATCTATCTATCTATTCATCATCTTTATCTATCTATCTATCTATCTATCTATCTATCTATCTATCTATCTATCTATCTATATCTAACCATCCATCCATCCATTCATCCATCCAACTCCATCCATCCATCCATCCATCCAACAATATACAGATAAATGTGTGTGTATGTGTGTGTACCTTAAGTCTTAATGTATTATCCAACCCAGCCAAGGAAGTTTGAGTTGGCACACGTCATCATCAATATGTTCCGACTCCGTGAGAGGTAGCTTAGTGGATCGGTTAATTTGATGACTATCGTAGATCGTTGCCTATTATATCAATCACGGTGATATCCGTAGTTCAGGTTTGATATATACACCGCGTAGTCGAAATTACTGAATGTGGCATTCAATTACAAACAAGCAAATATAGAAACTGCTCCAGTCCATATCTGACCCTTGATGTTCATGGATGTCCAGTCTTGATGAGACGCTTCAGAAGACTAAATTTAGTTTCGATAACATCCGTCTATTTGCAGAGCATGGACAACGGAAACAAGTGTTCTTGGGCTTCCTTCATTTCACAGCAATTACATTGAGAGCAGGGATGACCAGGGAAGTGAGCTTCTCTTTAGCTATATTCATGCCACACAGCAGACATGGAGATGACCTTCTCCGTCATGTAGTCACTCATTACCATGTATGTATGGACCGGCGGTAGTCTGCTATTTACGTCGGTTCTCCAATAAACTGTCTCTCAGGTTTCTGGTGGAAACTGGAATTTATGTTCTCCTCTGTTTCGGTATGGTTTCCATCGTGCATGAATCTATTCAGTATTTGGGTAGTATTATGGCTGTTGTATTTGGCTGGATAGCGTGTCATCGTGACCCAAGCGGTGGATCTGTTGTTCTTAATTACAGTTATTGGTCTGTGGTCCTGACTGGGTTATTAGGGTAATATTGGTCCAGGTGTTTGGTGAGAGGTGAGATGGAGTGGTGTTGTGTTGGGTTAGGCTCTGTGTAGGTGAGGTGGAGTGGGTGTTGTATTGGGTGAGGTGGTGTAGGGGTGAGGTGGAGCGGTGATGTGTTGGGTGAGGATGGTGTAGGGGTGAGATGGAGGCGGGTGATGTGTTGGATGAGGTGGTATAGGGTGAGATGGGTGGTGTTGTGTTGGGTGAGGTGGTGTAGGGTGAGATAAGGCGATAAGCATAAACATGTTTCGTAACAGAGCCAAACTAAAACACTTTGTTTGTTTGCCGTTTCACAAAAAGAAAAAATACTTAAAATGGTTGTTTATAAACAAAACACCGCAATGACGTCTCTCGCCCACATCTGTTTAAACCTCAGCAGCGTCGGAATGACAATGATGCAAGGGGAGCAATGTATGAAGAGCATATCTGGTGTTCCTGTCGCTAAATCGGCAAAAATTCATTTAATCAATTTACACTCCACTCTAAGTTTGTACCAATGCTTGAGTACCTGGAAAATAGCAAGAAAATTCAATATTTTAACTTCACTATGACATTATATAATTGAAGTTTGATTACCATAACGATATAGACGGAACACAGGTAAGGTTATTCAAACCACACGAGGGCCACGAGCTCAATCCGAAAATGGCATGTACGCATTTTCATTGGCCGTGGTAATGCATTAGGGATATCACTGTGTAATTGCTGACGTCAAAGAGTTGCCTGAATTCCTTGCATATCCGTTTAAATTGTCGCCTGACATTTGCGATGCAGAAATGATTCACTTCCTCGTTGTAAATACGTCGTAACGAATTGATTGTTTTGTTCCATCTGCCACAGGAACAGATCATCGCCGAAATCCATTCTCTAAATACGGAAAAAGAAATTTGAGTTACCGATGTGGAGACATGCGATGCTATGAGGTCTTCTCGTAGATCGAAATCCTGTCTGGATTCCTTGAAGGCATTCTAACTTTAGCTGCTGCACCTTGTCTCAAGTCATTCCGGTCTTTTAACGCAGAAACTTCTTTGTTTGGTTGTTGTTTTACGCCGCACTCAGTGGTATTCCAGCTACTTGGCGGTGGTATGCAATAATAATAGAGCGTGGACCCGACATTCCTGTGATCAATATCATGAGCATCAATCGCAGCACTGGGGATACGATTACATGTGTCAACTAAGTCAGCGAGCCTGAGCACCTTGATCCAGATCCATTAATATTTTGTAATATTTGGCCAAGAGTACCGCAAAACAAAATAAGTTGTTCTGTGTGTTTGGGCATGAAATTTTCACAATAATAAATAATGCCAGTTTATCGCATGACCACATTGATACATCCCATTCTTTGTCTGCGATGCAAAGATTAACTCAAAGTTGATATAGAAGTCACAGTCCTCGGTATCTAGTCTTTACAAAGCACCACCGGAATATGTAAGTAACTACGAATCGGATAAAGCAATCGAAACGTTTCTTCCACATGCAGTTTCATTGCATAAAATGGATTTCACAGACCACAGTATCTGGTCAATTATACAAAGCACCACCGGAATATGTAAGTAACCACGAACCGGATAAAGCAATCAGAAACGTTTCTTCTTCACATACAGTTCATTGCATAAAATGGAATTCACAGGACCACAGTATCTGGTCATTTACAAAGCACCACCGGAATAGGTAAAGTAACCTACAGAATCCGATGATAAAACAATCGAAACGTTTCTTCCATATGCAGTTTCGTTGCATAAAAAGGGGATTTCACAGACCACAATTATCTGGTCATTTACAAAAGCGCGGCTAAAATAAAAGAGTAGCCCCAATTTATATCATGAATAAATCATAGTTCTCCATTTGCAGGTTTGTTTTACATTAAAACGGGAATTCACAGACCCCTGTATCTGGTCTTACTTTCATTACAAATCAAAATAAAAGAGTGACCCTATCACATGCCACGAATATTAAACAACCGAGACAATCTTTTTCCACATGCAAGATTCATAGCCCCGTACCTCAAGTTGTTCCTGACACTTCGACGCTGAATCTGGTCTGGTTCTCTCTCGACTGACATAATGGTTGCTGTTGCTATGGATCTCCTTTTGACATTAGTTTCTGACAGCACCTGAAAACACTTTGTCACCCAGTCTCATTTTAACCCTAAGTAACCAGGAAATACTGGCATATACATAAAATTCCAGATTACTACTACTATACGTATTTCTGAAAAGTCTCCAAGCAAAATCTTGCAACTATATTCAAGGACATATTGAACAACCACGAGAACCTGTATTGACAGCCAGATTTATCCAAACAACCTGTCACTCTGACGATGAAAGTGGCGCGTAACTGTACTGGTGTACCGACATGCTTAATCCAACCAGGTTGGGGTTGTATCGGTTTTGACTGATCATGCTATTGGAATCTTGGAAACCGATGTCCAGGAATATTTCAAGGCTTGGTAAGGTGGGGAACAGGGACATGCAACATTTAATGGAATCAGTTTGGGGAAGGGAATGAATGAATAATACTGAAATCATTCTCTAAAGCCTGATTCGATTGAAGGTTCTCTAATGGATAATGAAATGTATCAAAATACAACAGAGTATAATATTAAAAAATCACCTCCAGAGAATAGTCTGTCTTATAGACAAAAAAGTGAAAAGTGTGTTAATAAACTCTTCAATAAAGAAACGCACAGACCCAAAATTAGGAAAGGTATTAAACGTATTTAAGCGTACGTTGCTTGAACATAGATAAAGGAACTTCGACTCACAGAGGAACATATGTATTGTTGTCATCGTCAGCATTCATTCAGTTCACTTACTGCACATGTATGGACACACAGTTTGGGATGCGTTTACGCGCAATATACAATAACCACGACATGATTAACGGGATTCAAAGATAAGAATTATTCTTAATGATGATTGCTGTCAGAATATATCGAAATGAACTGCTGAAAAAACACCTTTGCGTTTCTTCTTTTGAAGAGTGCATTCTAGATCAATGATGACATCGAATGTTTGAAGCCATCTCATGAAAATATATCTATGTACATGGTATGTAAGTGTTTAGAAATAGTGAGGTCCCTCAGAATACATCCCTGTGGTGCGCTATCTGTTTTAGACTTGAGTGCAACGTAATAGCGTTTTCCTGGTCATGGCAATGGGAAATGTCAAAGGTCTTCTATGTTCAGAAAGATTAAATTGAGCAATTTCCCCCGCCAGAGACAATCGGGGCATCCCAGGTTTGTCGGTTCGATTATCCGTTTACTTTGGAAACAGAATAATTACCATCGTAATCGGTATTTTGGTGAAGGGCCATGTAAGAAATAATATGATTTGCTTTGTCTCCGAGGCCAGCCGAAACGACAAGTCAACCTCTTAAGGTGCCCGCAGCGGGCGATTTTGTCCCTGAATAGATAAATCTACTGTCTTGTGGGAGCTTGAGTAACTGGTGTTTAGAATGCAGGTAGTGCTGGTGTAAGGTATTTGTTATAACTGATCTTTGGCAGCATCCCCGAGCAAGCTGCCCGTTGATTGTGGCTGTTCGGTTTAACACTCAAGGTTTGGTGCCATCAAGATAACACAATATTCAGGATGAAACTAGTACCTCTCAATATGGAAAACACGCTTGGTTTAGGTTTAACTGTGTAAATGGGAGAGAGATGGAGGGAGAGAGACAGAGGAGAGAGATAGAGAGGGAGAGAGAGAGAAAGAGAGAGAGAGGTTTAACTGTGACAGAAAGAGTAGAAAGAGAGGGAGGGAGAGAGACTGAGGGAGAGATAGAGAGAGAGAGAGAGAGAGAGCTTAGGAGAGAGAGAGATAGAGAGGAGAGAGAGAGAGAGAGAGATAGAAGAGCGAGGTTTAACTGTAAAATGTGGAGAGAGAGGAGGAGAGAGAGAGAGAGAGAGAGAGCAGAGGAGATCGAGATAAGGAGAGAGAGGGGCAGAGAGGAGAGCATAGTGAGAGAGAGAGGTTAAACTGTGTAAATGTGGAGTGAGAGAGGAGGAGAGAGAGAGAGAGAGGGGGGATATGTGCTGTATTGCTGCATGTGTGCAGTGGTTGTATGCGTGCGTGTGTTTGTAAGCGACGCAGGTCCCCTGAAGCTTACCACTTTGGTGAAACTCCTAGAATTTAAGCATGATGATGCAGGCAAACCAAGTAATATATAACGATTCTGACAATCAAACCTGCAACCTATCGGCCACCGACGCAGGCACAACAAACCACGGCAGTCGACACGAATGGGCGTCATCGACTGCCGTGGTTTAGTCACAACCACACCATCTTGGATATCATGCACTAGTGTATCATCAACGATGGGTGTAAAGCCCATGTCCAATGTTAAGGGGGTAATAATTTATATTCATATGCCTCATTCAAATTCAGGGCGTAGGTAGCCTGAGTGGTTAAAGCGTCTGATCGTTACGCCTAAGATCCGGGTTCGATTCCTACATAGTTACAAATGTGTGAAGCCCATGTCCAGTGTTGGGGTAAAATGTATATAATTAAGTTTAACTTTCCCTCAGGCCATGGGCAGACAGGTGCTCCTACCGGGAGACATGACAGCACTCTACGGGCAAGCATGCACGTGCACGGAACGAGCGCGCGTGCGCATATCTTTCTACGGGACAGAGAAGCCAGTCCGATCGGCTGCAAGCGGCGCACGTACCACACCCACCCACCTCCCCAGGGTAAACCTTTATCTCGATAATTTTTAAACTGTAATTTAGAAGGAGGATTTTATGTATTTTACGAACAGTTTGTCATTTTTATGTGTCAATCGTAATACAAAATTGACATCGTATCCCCAACACCTATTATGTTACATCTTGGAAAGAGTTAAACGTCGTATTCGGTATTGCTGTGAATGTTTAAGCTAAACGCATGTGTAAAACCACATTTACTAATTCCTATTCCAATGTACTGATATAGATTTACCTTGTTCAGGAGACAAATACACACAAGCTAAATACCTGAACGACATTTCTTCAGAAAATCTTTACACGAACATGTTTGTACTACTATTCATTTCTTGAAAAGACATGTCGTCATACCTCTGATAAAAATCGTACCGCTTGTGCGTCTCGAAAAATTGACACCCAATAAGTAATTGTCTCACTGGTTTGAAATCATAACGTCAGCACCTCCTAGTTGATATCAAAGCCGGACATGGTGAAGTGACAATCTACCCGTCAACTTACAGTTGAGAAGATCAAACGAGACATCTCATGACGTAAATATTTCACCAAGCATGATCCGGGTGTATGCGTTCAAGTTATGGTCGTGTTCGGAGACAATACTTTTATTATGTCTTGATGTTAAGATAAATGTATGCACATATTGCTGACACGGAAATACAATAATGTACACGACAATCGACCCACGAACTTGTATATTATGTTCAAGGTTGTTTTGTGTTATGTTTAAGTTTATTAACGCCGCGCTCAGCAATATTCCAACTATTTAGCGGCGGTCCGTAAATAATCGAGTCAGGACCAGACAATCTAGTGATCAATATATAAGTATGCTCAAGTTTTCAGGTATTCCTTGATGACTTAGAGGAATCCTGGTCTTAAAATACATGCATTAAATATACTCTTGGAAATTTGATAAATACAAAATGTGCATTCTGATATTTGAAGAGGTCCCATATGTAGTAAGAAAATACGTCAGTCCTAGAATAATTCCTGAAGCAATATGTCAAACGATTCAACCGATCCTAACAATATGAAATGTGGAGTAAAAATCAGAGGTGTATTTTGTATTCTGAACAAATCCATCTGGTCGCCACCTCTTTATGTGGGCAAAATGCTGCTTTGGTGCCACTTGGTGTATCAGCTCACAGGTTAAACAATAAGTGAAGAATTCCACAGTTGGATACAGATGCTGAACTTGTGGCAATCATATAGAGCACGTTCTTGGGACATAGTTGAAGGTCGATGAGGACGGACGTTCCTCGATGTAAGGCAGAGGCATTTCCTGCAGGAATAGATAACAGCGGATGTAGCTTTCACTGCTCCCAGAAACATCAGTGCGTCACGTCATGTTGATATGGGACCGAGGCTGGATCTGAAATAGAGGAGATATCATTGAATAACATGGATGTTTGTATGGAGTTTGTCGTGGTCATGTAACATCACGATCATGAGCAGCAGGATTTCAGCGTCATATCCGACTCAGATGTTTGACGCTTTAAACAAGGTACTACCCTACAGGCCCTTTGGAAGTCAATGCCCAACCAATAAATACTTGTGACGCTCACTCCGACCCAGACGGGTTCGTAGTCTGAAGCAAATGTTTGAATTGAGAACCTAACGAATGATAGAGGTCTACTTTGAGTTGGTTACATGTCTTAGTTTGCTGTTTAACGCTGCATTCAGAAATATTCTGCCTATATGACGGTATTTTCTTGTTACACATAACGAGTCAGATAGTCAAATGACATCATGAACGTCAACATTCATCCAGCCAAGGCAGCAAGATTGACCACCGATCCCTCTAGTCGCCTCCTACAACAAGCATGAAGACCTGGCCCCGGGGTCATGAAAGTGACTTAAGTCTAAAATTTGCTAAAGTCTGTCATTTTGATCTTTAGTCCAAAAACTGGTCTTAAATCGGGGATCACGTACATTTTTAGTCTTAAAAGTTAAGACTGAGATCATGTTTTGTCTTAAATCCTGAAGACTGCTACCTACCAGTCTTAAGCCCTTTTGATGCCGAGTTTTTCAGGCGCACAATTTCATATGGTTTGAAAAGTGAACGTTGTGCGATATTTGCGCTCGCGTGGTCCTGGATCTGCGTACAGCTATAAAATTACACAGAAATGTGGAATATTAAATTTCCTATCCGTTGGTATAAAATTAATATAAATGCAAAACACCTCGGCGTTTCATGATCTAGTCTTATCTAAAATCTTAGCTAAGCAAAATTTTTTGGACTTAATTTTTTTTTTGTGCTAAGCAAATTTTAGACTTAAGATTTTTTCATGATCCCGTGGCCTGTTCTAACCTGAACGTTCACGGGATGTCTATACATAGAAAACAGTGTTGTCCGATACATACCTTATACCGTTAGAACGACAATCCTGCGTGTACGGTATTTCAAGGAAATGTCTTCATGTACATCTTATTTACGATCAATGAAGAGATCATTCCACATCCATTCATTGGTTCTCTTCCTTCCTTGCAAGAGTATGGGCAGTTTTGTACAGGTGAGGTTGTTGATGTGGTAGCCGACACCGAGTGTTGCTTCGAGGTAGCGTCAGTGACGCGCGGGGTCACAGCAACGTAGTCGACATCATGGTGATACTGATTGCTGTGCTGTCGTTTCTGTCAAGCATTTTCTAAGAGGAGATCACTAAGTCATACTCCTCGCCTGGTTGTAGTGTCGCTGGCCATTTCAGTGTGACGTCACTTCTGGACATTACTGTATGTCTCAAGTGATTACTTAATTCTGTGATAAGAGCAGGATGTATATACGTACAAGTTACTGTCGATAAATATTTGGTGTGTTAAGGCAGACTGAAGTTTTTTCTAATACTTACAATCTAATTTAGCGATATTCTGACGGGTCGATAGGGACCGAGTTGCGTCTCAAGTGTTCCAGTGTAGTGTAGTTGCGCATGTCAGTGTGACGCCACTTCCGTTTTATTTCAAGTTGGTAACTTACTTCTGTGATATGAGGATTATTACACTAAAAAAAACCTCAAAAAAGTACATATCATTTCAATAATTATAATTATTATTGTGCTAGGGCAGGTTGGTTTTCTGATACTTTTTTATACTTCTGAAATCTTATGATATTTTGACGCGTCGACAGGGACCGAGTTGCGCCCCAAGCGTTCCAAGATTATAGGATCGTGGTTTCGAAACGTAGGTTTGTCCTGTTTAAAAAACATAAAACATCGACCTATTTCTGTAACCATTACTACTTGTTTTCCTTCGGAGCCAAGTGCCATGATTGGCTGCTGGAAAGAAGTTTGTTTCAAATATTTTTTTCCTGACCTAAGGCTAAGGTCGGGACTTTTTACAGTTCCCAGCCTTTTATCTGATTTGGGGAAGTGAAAAAGGGACAGTCTCTATGAAACATTTCTAAGAAACACAACCAACTAATTTTTGAATACGTTGAATAAATTCTACTTTTTTCTTTAAGAACAGACGTCCAATTCCACTCTAAGCTCTTGAATCTCATTCCTCACAGTGTGACATCACACGTCAAATCAACGACCACAAGAACGTCATAAAGATTTTTTGGCGACTTTATCATCAGGAACAGCCCCGTGAAACCGCCCTTGCATTGTCGTAAGAATATCAGCTGTCAGTTTTGTAACATCATAGAGCCAATCTTTCTTTGCAGAAATAGAATTGGTCTTCAGCAACCCATGCTTGTAAGAGGCGACTAACGGAATCAAGTGGTCAGGCTCGCTGACTTGGTTGACACATGTCATCATTTCCCAACTGTGTAGATCGATGCTCATGCTGTTGATCACTGGATCAATGTACTATTATGATATTTGCAAATGACAGTTTTACTGTGTGTCGACCCTGGTGTGATATTACAGTAAGACGACGACAGATTCTGCAGCTGGATCTGACCACTTTCATGAAACAGTATGTTACACAAACTTGCCCGTCCTCAAAAATCCCAATGCATTTCCAAGGCAATGAGTCTAATAAGACACTTGTCGATACTGGACGGACACTGAACCTGCCTCTGAATCCAATAACATGACAAGGTGAATATATTCCGTGAATATCTCTGACGGGTGCGTTAATGTTTTGTAACAAATAATCAAACTTAGTGAAAACTTGTACTTTCTGCATAGCCTTGAACAATCATGAATATTCATTTTAGGGGTACAAAACCTCATGGCCCAGATCATGCTTGCACATTGGCACGATTTTGAAGCTTGATGATCCGTGAAGATCCGGGTTAGAATATTGATCTTCAGTAACCCATGCTTATCGTAATAGGCGACTAACGGGATCGGGTGGTCAGGCTCGCTGACTTGGTTGACACATGTCATCGGTTCCCAATTGCGCAGATCGATGCTCATTCTGTTGTTCACTGGATTGTCTGGTCCAGACTCGATTGTTTACAGACCACCGCCATATAGCTGGAATTATTGCTGAGTGCGGCGTAAAACTAAACTCACTCACTCACTCACTCGAAGCTCACTCGATCACATGCAGGAATATATGAAATTGGCCTTCGAGTTCACATCTTTTTGAGACCAGCTCAGCAATCTACCGTCGGAGGCGATCAGAAAACAGAAGGAAAAGCACATTGTCTGCAAGCTTTATAATTATGTATCTATTTTCAAATATGTCCGGCATCAAACAGTATTTTATCTTGGGCATGACATCATATTGTGATTGTTTGGGAGCCGCTACCAAGGTCCACAATCCTCGCACGTCTTTGCAGAGATATCCGTTTTCCTCCCGGACGGATGACGTCGCAATGGATTGAGTTTTGCAAGGTGAGCTTGCCTGACAAGATGGATGCTGGAACTTCCGCTTGGCAAGACACCGTTTCAGAAGGAGTCTCGGGGTCATAGGTGATGGTGCAAACTGTTGGGAGTTCGACGAATGTTGCTCTAAAAGACCAACTTGCATGATAGATTCTCATGATGCTTCCAGGAACATAGGCCTCGTCCTTGCACGTGACTTGTACAGATCCTGTCGCACCCTTCACGACGAAAATTGGATCAGGTCTTATGGTTGGCACGGCCGATGCATCTGTGAGTAAAACCAAAGCGATACGCAATGTAGAAACAATGAAACAACATACAGTGGACGATTCCTTGCAAGTTTCAGTCCTTTCTAAAACACAAAATACTCAGCCTCGTTCATCTGCCCAAACAAATTCCATTAATTGCAAACCCGTGAAGATCCAGGTTAGACTTGGTCTACAGTAACCCATGCTTGTCGGTAGAGGCGACTAAAGGGGATCGGGTGGTCAGACTTGCTGACTTGGTTGACACATGTCATAGTATCCCAATTGTGTAGATCAATGTTCATGCTGCTGATCACTGGATTGTCTGGCCCAGACTCGATTATTTACAGACCGATGCCATATAGCTGGAATATTGCTGAGGGTAATATTACAGCTAAATAACAACGCTCTGACAATCCAGTAATATACGCAGCGTCGATCTGCGCAGTTGTCATAAAAATGAGTATTGTTTGTATTCCTAATATATTATTACTGTCTTCAATAGCCGATGTCATTCACAAGTAAATTATAAATATTCCCCTATGTGTCGGGATGAGAACACTTACTTTTAAGAACATACACGTCGAAAATGTGGGACTGATCGGTGTTTCCTGTACCAAAAACACGGCAAAGGTAATACCCATTGGTGATGTTCTTGACTGTAGCTACAGCCTTCACAGAACTGTCTTGGGGAATTTCAGAAATTTCGGGACCTTCCTGGATCCCAAGTCCTTGCTCTCTTGTCCAAACGGATCGTTCATAGCAGGGGATCTTGAAGTAATATCGTCCACAGGAGAGGAATGTCCACACAACTTGTTCATACTCCTCTCCCGGATGTAGAGTAACCGGGCACGTGAGTGTGACGTCTTCACCGGATGTGAAGGAGACTCTGGACTGTTCTGTGAGGAATAAATGATGGAACAAAAAGATGCTTGTATTTTTGAAGCTAACATTTTGTGGAGCTTTTCTTTTCTAGATTCTTTCTCAGACTCGTATCAGTGTTGAATGAGGGTGTAAATCGTATGGGGTTAAACCCGGGGACAGTGAAATCCGCAGACAGCAAACATTTAGAAGAACCGAAGAGTTTTAGCGCCTTTAACATCGTCCTGACCTTCCATCACAAGTGATGATAAATAACAAATTGAAACGCAATCGTATTTACTTTTACAAATACAAAATCATTTACCTTCACAAAATCGAACCCCAAACAACGATCTTGTGGGCCACAGGCCATACATCCTTTTAATCATTAGCATGAGTTCAAGTCAAAAACATTTTCGCCCAAATCTGTTTGTTCTATGTAAGTGATTTGTATGAACCACCATAAGCGTTTGGCAGAAATGCAACTGTAAAAAGTCTTTTCCAGCCTCAAATACGAGCATGTGAACCACAGACCACAAATCATTATTATCATTAGCATGAGTTCAGCCAAAAACGAATTTTACCAAGATCTGTTTGTTCTTGTAACTGAATAGTACGAACCATCATAAGCGTCTTGCAGGACACTCAACTGTAAAACGTATTTACCTTTAAGAAATCGAGCCTCACACAACGCTCTTGCGAGCCACAGACCACACATCATTATAATCATAAGCAGGAATTCAAGTAAAAAAATGTCGCCGAGATCTGTTTGGTTTCTGAGTTCTATGTAACTAAATAGTACGAACCATAAAAATCTGGTATGAAACCCAGCTGTTCCGTGACCACTGGAAGACACAGGAGTACGATGGCCAGTCCGGTGAGCGACATCTTAGATTTGCTGCAGTGTCACCGCATGTTGGGTTTAAATCCCCTGGTGGTATTTACATGGAACAGTGACCTATGGTCTGAACAAATATGTTTACACTAATCAGCATCATGACACTTTGAAAGTAACTGTAACACTCCTTGGGTAAATTCTGAAACATGCACTGGAATAGCGAGAGGTTATACAGTGCTGGTAGGTTCTCCGACCTGGGTCCAGTTTGATTAGGACTAACTTACTGTAAGATAGTTGTACACTTTGCTAATTTACTATTGGTTCATATTCAATACAGGCATGCTGGTTAGATGGTCACCAAGAGTTGTGAGTGCACTAAACGCGATGAGCCTGTTTTTTTACATATTTTGACTGTTACTTTTCATTCGGGAAACACCGGTATTAACGTCGTTCCACAATATGTTGTACATGGTGGCCTTCCTTAGTCGTACCAGGAACATGTGATCGTGGCTTCGAAATCAAGGTTTGGCCAGGTAATAATCTCATAGGATTAACTTGACGACATAATTACCCGAGGAACTGTAAAGGTGGTTGTGACCAGCCACTCTTCCACTCGTAGGTCAATGGATATCCGATAATATACGTTCATAATGTATGTATTGACCGTAAGTGTATTAACAATTCCCTTTGGAATGTATTTCATCTGGAGCATGCATTCAACAAATTGATATTACGTACCCTACCAGACACCAGCCGAGTCATCTATCCAAGACCGCAAATGTGTTGCATGATAGGATAATTATTTCCGGAAGTGACGTGGTCTTGTAACTTTGATCAAGCAAATTCTGAGCAACATTGGTATGACACTCTTCGAAATCTTGGTAAAATAGTATGCTCGATTGTATTTCAGAGTTGTCAGAGGTAAACACCAAAGGCTGGAGCTGTGGGAATATTGCTGAACATGAAAGGACAGTTGACTATTGGGAAGTTACAATCATCCCCTTTGCCACACACCAATATGGACAGTGTTTTGTCACTCTTTATGCACGAAACAGTTGAGGCGGTCTCACTTGTGTCCTTAAATTCAAGTTCAAGTGGATAAATCAGTGGAAGGCAAATGGCTATTTGATGGTTATTTAACGATTTAAAAGTTAAACTTCTTTGCCAAATTGTTTTCATTTTGCCAAACCAAGCAGAAATTTTGGTTCATTTGCATAAAGAAACAGATCTGCAAGGAGGGCAGCACAATTGGGGTGTTCATGGCTATGCCTACTTCTTGTCGAAATGTTTAAGCCCCAAATTTTACAAAGATGTTATTTAAGCCCAATGAGAAAGTCCGGCATCATAAACTCTGTGATGATGAAGTTGAAATATAACTTGAGTGACTTGAGTGAGTTCGGTTTATCGCAGCTGTGAATGGTATTCAGGTAAATTCTGGAATGAACGTGTGAAGATCGGTCTTCAGCAACAAATGCGTAATACTATCATGACAGGACAATATTAATAAAAGTAAAAACGGGATCAGGTGGTCAGGCTCGCTGACTTGGTTAATGGAAGTTATCCCATTTGCGCAGATCGATGCTCATTATGTCGACTTTCTGACACGAGTATTTACAAACATCTGTCACAAAGCCAAAATATATGCATAACAAACACAAAACAAAACAAAAATAATTAAGTAAACAAAATATGCTGTCGTGTCAACCAGAGGAAAGTCCGAAGTGATGCCATTTACGTTTACCATGCTGAAACCAAGACCATAGGTAAATGCCATGGAAAACATACCGGAGAGGAGCAGAGATTCGAACAGGTCAGGTGACGGCTGACAATCACAGGTGCCGACCTTCCTTGCCCATCACACAAGGAAGATGTGGTTAAGGTTTCTGCACTGCAAACGACGATATAGAAAATAGCATGCGACACGTCTCACTAAACATATAGGAACAGAGAGAAGGAAAATCTACAGAAAGTGGTTGCATTCACATTGGAGCTTAGATACACAACTGAAACATATGTCCTGTCGTTATCAGAGGGGCGGTGGTGTAGCCTAGTGGCTAAAGCGTTCGCTCGTCACTCCGAAGGCACGGGTTCGATTTCCCACATGGGTACAATGTGTAGCCCAGTTTTGGTGTCCCATGCGCTGATATTACTGGAATATTGCTGAAAGTGGCTTACAGCCCAGTCACTTACTCTCTCTGGGGTACACGAGAGGGTGGCCATAACCATGGTCTAGAATGAGTTAACAATATGTATGACGTGGAATCTATGAATAATTATGTATAGCGTGGGTGTTCAATCTGTTATTATCCTGGGAAATATTTCCAGTAATTTTAAGGAAGAACAAATCCTTCGACTGACGACCTACATGACCTGCATAGAGTTGGAAGGGCTTTGCCCCTTATTGAAGCGCCATGCAACAAACCCCATTCAATAATAGCTTAAGTGCGAATAAATCTACATGTTTCGCGTCACGATGCTAAGAAACGGCGGGAGAACGAGCGCGTATCTCGCGTTCATGTGTGTAGGTGGGCACGTTCCCTTGGAAAATGTTGATGTTTAACTGTAGAAGAGGAAGATTATGCAAAGAAAACAAAGCCCATGTCAAAAATAGACAGCTGCCAGAGCAGGTTAAATATCAAGTGATATACTCCTTGTCCTTGACATTCAAGTCGAAACTTAATGACGTTAATCGGCGGGGCAGGTGTACCACTATAGCTAATAATACGCTGCTGGCGTGTTGCGTGGCATACAGGAAAGACTTTTTTCCAAGCAAGACTTTCCCCGTATTAATCCAAATAGTTAAAAGAGTGAGTGAGTGAGTTTAGGTTTACGCCGCACTTAGCAATATTCCAGATATAAGGCAGCGGTCTGTAAATATTCGAGTCTGGACCAGACAATCCAGTGATCAACAGCATGAGCATCGATCTACGCAATTTGGGAACCGATGACATGTGTCAACCAAGTCAGCGAGCCTGACCACCCAATCTCGTTAGGCGCCAAACCGAAACATGAGTCTCATTAGCCTATTCAGACGACTTACTTTTCAGCCGATCCGAATTTTCTCGTGTGAAAGTGAAAATAGACATCACAAACAACCATGGTTACACTGAATTCCAATTCCTTGTATCATAAGACAATGGTATTTACAAATGAATTTTAATTTTAAACTTTAATAACATCGTATTCCCACATTTTATGGCGAGGTGACGGCAGCACGACCGTAACTAAGACTGCCCCAGTTTAATGACGTCGTAAAATGATTCACAATGCCTCTGGCTCACTGGTTACACCTGTTATGTATTTCTTGTGTAGTTCTGTAACGCACAATGGGATTGATATAATATCAAGTTCGTACCAGACCGCCAAACTTTTCTAGTGGCCGAGCCTCGTTTTGAGATTTCCACGATTTCCAGGTTTCCAGGTTTCCAGGTTTGTCAGTGCTCGCTGTACGACAGAGCACGCTGCACGACATGTTTGCAAGGATTATAAGGAGCGTAGTGTTGCAATATATAAGTGCTTAGATGTATCAAATAATACTGATTAATATTTATGTATCCAGTTAAATGAATTGGTCTCAAAATTCCGGACTGGTTATTGTACAAAATTGCCCAATAGGACGGAACCCAGTCAACAGGAAACGAGACTATCGTGTAATCATTGTTTTGACTTGTCTTACGACAAGCATGGGTTGCTGAAGATCAATTCTAACCCGAACCTTCACGGGTCGAATAGTTAAACGAACCTCGGACATAAAAACATATTTACCGAAACGATTATAGCATTAGACTGCATTGAAACCGGCCAATTTATGCAGAAGGACTTCAGAATAAAGTTACTTCAGTGAAATCACCGAACCCGTCATGAAGGTTTTCTTTTAATCTTGATGAGTGAGGTTTGATTTACCCCGCTTCAGCAATATTCCGGCACGGGACACCAGAAATGGGCTTCACACATTGTACCCATGTGGGGAATCCAACCCGGGTCTTCGTGGCGAGCGAACACTTTAACCACTAGGTTACCCCACGGTCCCTCATTTTGATGACACTTGATGAAATCTCCCCCAATGAACATTATGATGAAAAACGGACGCAATCATGCAAGCACTCGAGAATCATAAAAAAATCCTTAATAACATTTACAAAGTAGTCACACCCTTGATAAACTCAACAATGAATACACATGCAATGGTGTGCACGTAACAGACATTTGGAGGAATGCATGGTAACATCGGAACCAATGTTAAACACATGGCGATTGACGTCAGTAGCAAGAACACGTTTGTTACCTATATTTCATGACTTACTGGAGTGTAAAGTAATGTTACGGAGTGGATAGACTGCAACCCAGAGGGATTGATTGCAATCCAGAGGTTTTGCAATGAGAAACTACATTTCTATATCCCAACATATTTCAGAACTGGAAATGTTCCCAATCTTTTTTTAACATAAATGCGTTATCATCTTCATTTACACCACCCATCATCTGTAAAAGCTCTCTTGCTGAAAATTGATCCACTCTATGGAATCGCTGTGCATCATTTGGACATATTAAAGACAGCATGCACAATGCAATAATTGGGTTTAAATCTAATTAACCCAAACTGCAGAGGACCTTGGTTGGATATTCAGGCCCCTGCCACACTTAAATTTGGAAAATCTTAATTGATTAATGTTGTTGTAGAAGCTTCCAGAGTGCTCTTGACTCCCATTCTAAACAAAGTATCCAGCACATAACTGCCCTCTAGTGACTCTAAACAGAAATAACGTGTTGGTGTGTATAGAATCCAGGTCACAAATCAGTTGAATGATGGAACGGAGAGTCCTTGGATGGGTGACCGTGTTTGACAGCTTGACTCCTGAGAGTTTCTAAGACTGCTCCACAACGAAGCACGTGATACATCTGGTCTCACCCTAGGCAAGTCAGTTTGTTCAAGATTGCCCTGTTCACACAGCAGCGAATGGGTACCCGGTGGGACGAGACTTTCTTGTCTTTCTTTGTCCTTAGCGCCACTGACATCTTTGAGGTGGATATTAGTAGGCGCTCTACAAATGCTATATATATACAAACATTTGTAGTACATTAAGAATACGTACTGTTTTCAATCAAATATTTATAACAGATATTTTATGAACAGTAACCGATAAAGCAAGTCATCTAATTATAAACAATTATATAATGCTTGTAATGTCTGTACAGTGGATACATTTATCACGATATGCTTGAAAACAACCGGTTGAACCGTCTCCAGTCTCCAAAGATATTCTCCCACCATTTAATGGCTTCTCACGTCGCCAATCCCGACGTTGTTGGTTTCCTGTACCGCCACAATGATACAATCTTCACATGATCACACCAAACCAACCACTTCATACCTCCGGAAACTAACCATTATTGAAATCACACAGATATGGCACAACACACGAACATACCTAACATGCTACTTTAATCCGTAGCAATTTAGTCTTCGTACAAACATTTTAACCTGGTGCATAAAACTTCCCAGTCGAATTTTCCGGATTCAATTATTGGAACTTTTCTTTCTTTACGTTTCCAATTTACCAGACAGCACCCCAGGCTGGCGGTATGCTACGGTTTGAGGACGAATTGTTGAACGCCTAGCTGGAATTAAATAAATTGATTTTCTTTCAAGAAATCTCGAAAGCATACCAAAGTTCTATGTTTATTCTTTTCTTTGAATCTTTGAAACGTTTTGTTATCCCGTCGATCCGGAGGTCAGTGTATCGAATTCTGTAATTAACTGTTTATATTCTCTTCCAGCTTCCTCCACTTCTGTTTTTCTGACCGCGAATAAACAAACTCCTGTACCAACGGCAACATCCGAGGTTTATAAAGTTGAAGGGCCGTGTTGTCCAAATGAATTTCGGACAAAATAATTACATTTTTAGGCTCAGGGCAGTTCTTGCAATTGTATAATTTCTTGGCGAGTACTCGACATGTTCATGTAAATGTAATACAAGTAACGATTGAGAATAGCAATCTAGTTTCTGGTTTGACAAGAAAATCTGTTGTAGCACTTGCAAAATAGACCTGTAATTATTGAGCTAACATCTGTGACGTTTGATTGCAGTTTCATCCATGGCATAGTTTGGATAACAAGAGGTTTCAAATAACAAGAGGTTTCAAATCACAATAACACTTCTCTGAGCGATAACGCTATTTGACAGCTGCTTTTCTACGCGTTCTTGGGCGTTTATCTTGGTCGACTGCAGTGTCTCAATCACCAGACAGAAATAGTGTTTGTCTGATTCACAGTGTATAATATCCACCAACATAGGAGTCTCGGAATCTACCATATATCTAGACTTAAATTTTAGTTTTTCGAACTTAACGAACAAATTCAATTTTATGTTTCAAAGAAAATCATAAGATCTAAAATTTGATAGCAATCCCACTTTTTAAATTTAATAGGGGTCATATACCATGGCTTTATATGTGTAATATTCAAAGGTAAAATCATCAAACATCTTTTCCATTCTTTGGTATGATATATGGTAGTGGTTGCTCTCCCAATGACCAGTGACCCGCAACCCATAATGTTGTCGTAAGAGGCTTCTAACGGGATTGGGTGGTCAGGCTCGATGACTTGGTTGACACATGTCATTGTATCCCAATTGCGTAGATTGATGCGCATGATGCAAGTCCCTGGATTGTGTGAGCCAGATGCGATTATTTACAGACCGCGGTAATATTGCTAAGTGTGGCGTTAAACAATAAACAAAAAATACCACCCCGAAGCACGAGTTATTAGGAAGTAATATTTCTGATAAATGTTTCATTAGTAAACTCATAACTATGTATATACTTATATATGAAGAACATAACATCAAAGTTGACAAAACTGTGCATTTATGGCCTATATTTATTCATTTTAAATAAATTGGGGCATTTTGACTACCCCCTGGGGCAATTTGACCAAATTTGCTGGGTCATTTTGTAGCGGGGGCAATTCGACTGGCAATCGGACTTGATTTAATTTATGTTAACAATATCACTGACAGTAAATTGTAACAGGGAATGATGGAGTATAAATGAATCTCGTGGGTATTTTTGCTTCTTCAGCCTAGCTTGGGGATTTCCATACTCCATGCCAGCATGTCTCTTTCATATGCGTCCGACTCGGAATGATCGGCGCATTTCTCCTTCCGAAATTTGTCATTTCACTTGGAAAACGGAAGAAATGGTTGTTCTTTCCCATGTTCGATGATGCCGTGCATTCACAGGCAACGCAATACACCATCGTACCATATATATAAACGACAGAAACAACACGATTTGTACTACTGTAGCGCTTGGTCTTTGGCAATATGGCGGACTCCAGGCACATTTGACGTCACGAGCGGAAAGGTCACTAGGGTTCCAGCGAAATATGCATAATGGCCGAAGCTGAGATTTACAGAAACTCTTTTCGCGATTGAAACATAATTATACATAATTTTTAATTGAAAATTTGGGAATATGTTTCTGATGACTTTATCTTTCACCCAGCAAATTATTGCAATTCACTCGTATTCTCCTATAAACGATAATATAATCACCATGAACAAAGCACAGTTTTTCATAATTTCGCTCTTAACATGCAATACACAAGGGTTATAACTTACTTTGCAGTGCAGATCTCTTCAAGGGATATCAGAGAGGATTGATTAATGAATATTACGCTGGTCGTACGAGGTACTATATGGGTCTTCATTACAATGGGCTTTCCAATATGCCTTTATTTAGCTAAAATACTCTTCATGCAAACTTACCTAAACATATTTAAGGGGCTAATGTCGTGTTACAGTGGATACATTAACCGCCATTGTCAACCGTTACCTCATCATACTAATGTTTACAATATATGCATGTGTTATACGAGATATATGTTTACATGAAACACGATGTCACCGATCTCATTCTGTGTTTATGTATCTGTTATTCCGGATCAATTCCTAATTACCGTGTGCTGTGATCAGAGTAAAGAAATAATGATGTGTATGACACACGGCTCTGCTACAAACACACGGATCATATTACTGAAATTGATGCACACCTTGTTCAACAATGTCTTCATTGCATCTATGAGAACTCCATCATTACTACACCGTCTACATCCACGCGCCACAGACGTTCCACATAGAATAGTCATCTGGTTTGATGGATGCATAATGGAACTTAATGGGAATGTGTTCTTCGTGAACACAATGTATCTCTCGCATAAATTCTCCCAGTTGGTTGGAATAGTTTTCCAGAGGCAAGTTAGTGGATCCAGTCAACTGAAGCTGGTTTGATTGATTAATATGCAAAACGTATTGGGAATATGTTCTTCATGAACACAATGTGATTCTTATATGGATCTCCATCTTGAGATTCTTGGTCGTCGTACGAGGCGATTTAACGGATTGGAGGGTCAGGTACGTTGAACCCTACGGTGTTGTCCTATAATAATCCCATGATTTGTTCGTTGATCCAGAGTATAGTGTTAAGGTCGCAGTTTTATAGTTAAAAGACTGCGATGTGGAGGAAGAAACTAAAACAATAGAGCAACGTCTTCTGTTAAAACTACAGGGTGAATGGGACACATCCTTGACAGAAACATGACGTCAAGGTCGCTGGAGTTTGATTCAAATCACTGTGTCGTGATCATCAAGAACTGATGTTATGGTATGGTTATTAGTTGTTCTCATAGTCTCTGAACCGCAATATTTTCCCTTCTGCCCAGCCCTTTCTACAAAGCTCTAAATGAATCCCCTGGAGCGCAATATCTCCTTTATGCATAGCATTTTCCGCAATGTTAAAGTCTAGATTTGCTCAGGTTCAGGTCACTGGGGCTCCTGTTCAATTGGAAATGAATTTAATTTACTTGCTTCTATCAAAACTATATATAACTCGGCGTTAGTCTTATATGGTTAGTTGCGCATGAAGTTTATTTCCACCACATTTTGACTACTCACATCAGTTTGTTGTAGCGTGGCCCAGTTCTGTGCAGAGTAGCGTTCCCACCAGAAACCAGCAATCGTGGGTTCGAATCCCATTTAGTCCATTATATACTTCCACTCGTGTCAGTTATCTTTATGATTTAACAAACTTGTGAACGTCTGAGACCTGCCTCACTATTGGCTTTCCTTCACCATGAAGCTAACACTTCATAATATAACTGGAATACTGTTCCAAGCTTCGTTACACCCAACACGTACACCACTTAGCTGTATTACATAGTAGACTTGTGTAATTCACGCTTCCTTGTAATAAACGTGAGCATATGAGGAGACGGAATAAAAGGAGTATAATTAATCCTCTTGTGACCGGAAATTGGAGATGTCATTTTAAGATCTACCTACAAACGACCCCGAGTCGCCGGTTAAAGATCCATATTATGAGTCTACCTTTGTAAAGGTCTATATCAGAGAGTAAGTGTACTTGAAACTCAAATCAAATGTTTTCAGCAAATTTATCAATTCTTCAGAAGATATCCTTTAATGCTTTAGATCTGTTGTAGAAGTAATACAAATAAAGGTATTTATATGATCTTATTAGAGTCATTTCTGGATATTCCTGTAATGTGTCAGAATCGACATAGAGAATCTATGCGCATGTATATATTTACCTGTTCGATGATCGACCCATCCCAAAAAGCATCATTAGTGAACAAGTATTCTTAGTTAACTGACTCTATCAGTCTAATCCAGGTTGATGTTGCTTCCGGTGTTAACTTACGCCGGAAACAAGACGACAAATGAGACTTTAGTTTAGAGACGACTTCACTCTTCACAATCTCTCTCTGTCCCCGACAACCCAAACCCCCCTCCCCAAGTCCTCACCACCGCCCACCCCACCACCCTTTCTTGCTCGACACGCCCAGGGGACACAATTACCGCCGACTGAAGGCTGACTGATAGCATTACATTCATCTTGGAAATGTTTTGTATGAATCAGTAGGAGGTCGAATATCTGTTCTTTTCATAGGCCACCTCATTCCATTCTGGGTACTGCTTCCAAATACAACTAGACAGACTTCACCAGGCTAGACAAGATGGGGCAACAATACGATATTGCTGTGCAGAGTTGCGTCCCTTAGGCATGTCAGAATCCTTTGATCGTATGTCCGAATCCTAGATTATGATTCATGACTTCGCAGCATCACGCCAGTGCTCGTGAGCTTGACAAGATGATAAACGCTCCACATCCTTATGGACACTCCTCTCACATTAAACTCAAACATAAAGTGGTGTTTAACTCAACTCACTCACAACGACATTTCGTAAAAGTAAAAATATATTTTTCTAAAAAACAAAACGAAACAAAGCTTACACACATTCAAGTATGTCTATAGTATTTAGTGTACAAGCGTTGAGCAGCTCAACGGTCACATTGATGCTGCGCAGTTGGGATAATCGTATACTGTACCGAACAAAATCAATATACCCGAGGGGTCATATTTCAAACCAATGTTCTCTGATATTGTTCAGTCAATAACACCGATACATGAACTCTTGAGCGTCTTCCTGGTTCACTTGACCGACAAAAGATCAAATTGCCGCAAGGCCAACTGAAGTTGTTACCACATGCATGCTAGTGTAATCTTCCTGTTATGTAAGCTACATATATGTATATTATGTCATGTTCATTGTGCATTCAGTGTCAAGCATACCCACGTGTGAGGAGGTCTCATATTTTACAGACAAAGCAGCTTTTAGCCAATATTCCAGCAATATCATGGCGGGCGACACCAGAAATGGACCTCGTCCATTGTGCCTATGTGCTGAATCGAAAACGGCTCTTCGGCGTGATGAGTGAACAACTAGGCAACCCATCGCCCCTCATCTTGAAGGCACTCGGAAGAAATCTCCTTCAATAAATATCTCGATGAAAAGCGGCAAGAATCATTTTAGCATTCGACAGTGTCACAATGGTGAACAGGTACAAATTCTTCACACTCTTGATAAATTAAACAAGAAATGCACATGCAATGGTATGCACACGTAACAGACATTTGGAGGAATCCATGGTAACATCGGAACCAAGTTAAACACATGGCGATTGACGTCAGAAGCATGAACACGTTTGTTACCTATATTCCATGAGTATAAAGTAATGTTAGGGAGTGGATAGATGGCAACGCAGAGATTGATTGCAATCCTAAGGCTTTGAAATGAGAACGCGAAACCACACTTCTGTATCCCAACATAGTTCACAATTTTTTCTTAAGATGTATGCGTTTATCATCTTCATTTACACCACCCATCATCTGTAAAAGCTCTGTAGCTGAAAATTGATCCACTCTATGGAACCGCTGTGCATCATTTGGACATATTAAAGCCAGCATGCACAATACGATAATTGGGTTTAAATCTAATTAACCCAAACTGCTGTGAATCACAGTGCCTCCAGCATTCTAGAAACACCTTAGTTAACCCTGCAGCATCACCAAAACCTGCTATCAGGTTATGTTACCATCTTTCCAGTTACGTTAATTCCTTCCTAAAAACCAATACCACGCACCGTTCCAGAAACAGCATGTCAAAGAATTGCCCGTCTCAAATCCATCAT